>NC_000081.6:55497450-55797450 GCF_000001635.26 Mus musculus | reverse complement strand
TCCTGATGTGTGTGTCTCTAATGTAGCTTTAATTTGTGGACTACTTATCTTGTTGCTACTATTGTTATATTATTACTATTATTATTATTATTATCATTATCAATTATAATACTAGACATCTTATTTGAATTTAACTAGTTAGGTCACTTCTTTAACTGTTCTCTGGAAAACTCTTTCAAACTTCTGTTTATTTTTCCACCCTCTTTTAAGTTTTAAGTACATATAGCTGTTGCTACCATCAATTGCTTATACTCGGGTATCTTGTTTCCTAGTGTGCCACATTTTCTTTGATTTTTTGAACCAGCTCATTGCCTTTGGAAACGGTCCTCAGCACTCTTTGCAGCCTAGGATGAAATTGTTTTCTTCCATAAAGAATAATCCTTTGATACTGTTGGGAAGCTAGAGACCTGTGCACTGTGGTACCTCCTTAAACCAGGCTTAAAATTTAACACAAATCTCCTTGTCACCTGCTCCTCCAAGCTTCCTCTCTTCTGGACTTTGAATATCTTCCAATCAGGATAATTCTGTATCATTCACAGGCTGCACAATCCTTTGTATGTAAAAATAAACTGATAAATGTTGGTGAATGAGCAAAAATTTAGATCATCATAGTTACTTATTACTGTATTCTCTCTGTCTTTATATTCTACTGGCTGGTTAAGAGCATCACTCTACATTAAATATTATTCCCAAGAAGGCAAACGTTCCTCAAGGCCTTGCTGTGCTATCTTTTCTATGTAAATTACTCTAATTATGTACCATATAAGAAGTGGGTACTTGGCAAGTATTTGCTTTTAGGCTAAGATTTTTATATGTTATCAGCTCTGCCCCACAAGTGGACTAAGCCACATATTTCTAGAATTTTTCATGCTTAAGCAGGATATTTAGAATATTGCTTGGATTATCAATGACGGTAATCCTTTGTGCCTTCAAAAATGTTAGGCCTATGTTTAATATATTTTTCTTTAGGCAGTTAAGTCTCATTTCCAGGAATTCTCTCTACAACTGGCCAGTGATTGGACCACTGTATTGCTCACTGATAATCATTATTGCTACTATCTAAAATAAAATCCAAACTTCTCAACTTTTGTGCATCTTTCATCTACGTGGCATAGCCAGATATCATGAAAGAGCATCTCTGGATAAACAAAGTAACGCTCTATCAATTGCTAGCCATGTGACCCCCTACATGACAAACTTCTAAGCATGAATGATTGATGTATATATGAACACTGACCTATGTGTTTGGTAGAAGTAGGAAAATCTTACAAAGGTTTTCTGAAAATGATAACTATATTTTTATATTTTATTGCCTATGGGCACATGGACTCAATGAAGGAATGGTAGCCTAGATATTTTTGTCTACAGACCCTGGATTCCCTAACAAATATAAAGTGAGTCCTTAAATAGTAATTGTGAAGATTAACTATAGGACAATGTGTAAGTAACCTGGTTCAATATTCTGCTCATGATTGAGTGCATTACAAATGTTTTTTCTTATCCTTCTTGCAAACCAACACCAAATTTTTCTCTGCTATGGAATTGTGATCAGAGTTACAAATCAGGGTGTGTTATATAAAAGGACAGTCATGATCCTTCTGTTTCTTAACATGATGTTCATGTTTTAAGGCTGAGTTCAAATGCCATTTACCCACATAGCATTCTTGAGTCTCCCTCTGAAGCCATCACTCTCATCTCCAGCCAGATTGAATGATTTGAATGATAAGAATCCATTCCAAAAACAAAAACAAAACAAAACAAAACAAAACAAAACAAAAACCTCTATCCCAACTGCTACCAGAATATCCTATATCCCAGTAAGTGTAATTCGACAACAAAGCCACACAATTTTACTGTCTGCAGAAATAGGGAAATGAGTCACTTTTTTATTTTTTAAATTAGCGTAATTAGGGTATTAAATACCATATAGACAAAGTCTATAGATTTAGTACATTCTTTAGCTCCATCATCTTCCCACCTTCTTGTGACCTCCAGTCCTCCCTTGTGACTCCTCCATCTTTTTTTCTCTTCTGTATTCCATGTGAGCCTTCTCCTAGACACCCCCATCCTCCATCAGCACTCTTTTCTGACATTTTCCCATCATCTTCCTGGAATTTTTAAAACTTTATCCACATTTACACTCATACACATGTACCTGCACGCACACATACACACTCACAAACACACACACACACACACACACACCACATATACAAAGCCCACACGATTTATGGAAGAGTAAAAATACAATGTTTTTAAAGAGTCCCATTCTTTCCAACTTTGTGTAGCTAAAGTCAGTCTCTATGGGGCTTCTACACTTGTTATGAGCCATGCCTGTGCTCCTCTTTAAACAGATTACTCAGTAATAACACATTTCTTAAAATGATCTGTTTGTGAGTCACCTCTCCCCTCCTATGACTTTAATCTCTGCTGACAGGTTTGCTGGGAGGACTGAGCTGTGGATTCCTAGTAAATACTGGATTCGTGCCTACAGGTTCTTTTCTAAGTTCTCTTACTCCTATTATAAAACTTGGCTCTCTCTTCTCCATGCCATGGCTTCTGTACTTCTTCAGTAGGATTTCCTAGAGGCACTGATCCTGTGGGAGGTCAGGCAGCAACTTTGTAGCCTCCCAGGCTTTGCCACCTCTATTACACAGCTTTGTGGAGCAAGGAAATGGTGACATTCTGTATTCAGCCAATTCACAGCAGCTATGATACAGGCCAAGGATCCAGATTCAGTACCAAAAGCATTTAATAGAGTCATCTTCATGTTATAACACTAATAGAGTCATCTTCATGTTATAACACTTGAGTATGGAAACTATGCATTACTTTCTGTAGCCTCCCTAACCTGGTTTCAGTCTTACACCATGGAAGCATCAGCTTCTGAAATGACTTATTCAAGCCATCCCAGAGATTTTGTTCATTTTAATCCACTGTCATTGGTAATGACCTCAGCTATGATCTCTGCCTGTTATGCAATAGAGAACCAGAGTGGAAAGCTCATAGAGAGGACATAAAACCTCGTATTGCATGTTCCTGAAATCTTGGTCGCCCTGCCAACTCAAAAAATATCTAAGGAATAAGGCAAACATGAGAAAAAGCAGAACTTCTGTATGTTCTACTCAGACTTGTTACCCTTTATAATCTTTAAAAAGTAATATATATAAATGTAGTTAAACATAAAGTACACAAAAAAGATAGTAAATGGATAGCAAAAGCCTATTTCTATCTTGCTGGCTTTTCATTCTATTCTCTGGTACAAACTCCTTTCAATATTTTCTAGAATTTGTACTAAAAATAACTGAAGATATATAAATATAGATAGTATATATATACACACACACATATATATATGTATATGATGTATATGTATGTATATATACATGTAGATATACATATATTTATACATACACACATATATATGTATGTATACTTATGCATATACATATAGAGAGATAAATGCATACATGTCTATATATATATTCATATGCATATATAAGAAGTATATAATCACAAATTTACATATACTTCTAGGGTTGTTTTAGTGTTGATTTTTGGTTGTTGAGACAGTGTTTACCTGTGTGTAGCCCTGATTGTCTTGGAACTTGCTTTATAGACCAGACTGGCCTCAAACTCAAAGATCCACCTGCCTCTATTTCCCAAGTGCTGTGATTAAGGCATATGCCTCCATACCCATCCTATATTTGTGATTTTTATACACAAAGATATTGCACTGTCTGCTTTATGTTTTCCTTAACCATCAATCTTCCAAGTCTTGCTCCATCAACATGTGCATATCTACCTCATTGCAATGCCTATAGAGATTATGATATATTTAACCTCTCAATTTTCTAACTCTTAGCCTTGAGAAATAATGGCTCTACTACTACAGATTTTGCAACTAGAATATAGATGTTTGTATTCATTTCTTTGTATACATGATTTCAGCACCACTGAAGTTGAAAAGTCTACCCTTGCTTCTGCGCATAATAACACGATCCTGGGCAATGATGTAGCTGCTAGAATCTGTATGTGTGCATTAAATCATAGTCTTTCAGCCTGGGTTACATTTCACATCATCTGCGCACTTGTTTTCAGTCTTCCACAATATGATTTATAATCAGAAAAGATAGACAGTGTCACAGATGGAAAAAAAAGATACCTGCAATGCTCATCTGCTGGACATTGTAATAGCAAGTTCTAAGATTGACATTGATATGGAATTTAAATAATAGGATAATTGGGTTGAAAGAAGCAAAAAGCCTGAATCTTGTTCAGAATGTAACAGGCTTTGTGCTAACAGTATGCCCAGTGCAAGTTTCTTTCAGAGGCAGAGATTTTTCCAAAAATATAACCTTCTATTCTCTTGAAATTTTCATATGAGTACAGTGTATTTACATTATCTACTTCCCATTCTCTTCCCTTTCTGACTCTTCTGTGTCCTTTCAACTACCTTCTTTCAAATTCATGACCGTGCTCAACTTCATGGCACATACATTCACTCAAAATCTACTGAATCCCATTAGTATTGCTTGTATGTACATGTGTTCAGGGCTGACCACTAAGATTGGGAAAACAATTGGGGGCCCATCTCAAGAGAGAACTAATTATCCATCCTTCAGCAACCATGACCGCCTATAGCTCTTCATCTAGGAGTTGAGCCCTTGTTAAATATTGCTCCATCCATATTGGTATGTTAACTGGTGTGGTCTTGTGAAGACACCTATATTGTTGAGAGTTCATGGGTGCAGTTGTTCTGTCCGGTATAGGGGACACTAGCTAGCTGATGCTGTTTTGGTCTTGTGCCTCTTACAATATTACAGACCTTCTTTGTTGCATGAGCCTTAAATGTAGTGTTGTAGGTGTTCCAGTTGGGGATGGACACTCACCTATTCTCTGCATTTGGGCAAGCTGCAGATCTCTGTAACTGCCTTCTGCTGAAAAGAGAATTTTCTTTGATGAAGGATGAGAACGGCACTACTCTATGGGTACTAAGATAAACATTTTATCTCATTCTTGCCTGGGTTTACAGAACCAGACTTGTGTTCCCTCCTATTGAGTGAGCCTTGAGTCCAATTAGACAGCTGTTGACCACAATATATAAGTGTCATTTATACATTGTATGCTGTACCACATATTGGTATTCCTAAAAAGTGGTATTCCTAAAAGTGTTTCTTGTCTTCTTTTTTCTTTATAGTGAAGTATATGAGAGAAGCCACACCTTACGTGAAGAAAGGGTCCCCGGTGTCTGAGATTGGATGGGAAACACCTCCACCTGAGTCTCCAAGATTAGGGGGTGGCTCTGCAGAGCCTCTGTCATCCCAGTCCTTCTCCTTCCATAGAGACCGGAAAAGCATCCCCCTCAAGATGTGTTATGTCACCCGGAACATGACCTTGGCTGACCCTGAAAACAGGTAACGGGGGAAACTTTCCTAGCCTCTGAGGTTATGACAGAATTTGCTGGGTTGTGCTTGTGTCTGAAAAGACTCCATGGATCTCATGAATAGAATGAAAGGTCCTCCCACCCTCCACGCCTGAGGAAGATGCATATTGAAAGACAGAGATTATATTCCAGCCAGTTTCCCTCTGAGGGTCAGATGGCAGAAGGCCTAAAGCTCTTCTCTCCCATAGGAGGGCAAGAAGTGGCATCAATCTGAGACTGCTGTGCAGTTTCCCTAAATCCATGAGTGATTCTGCATGCCGCAAGGTAGACATTCCACCTAATTCAGGACAATCTGCAGTACAGTAAAAGCGAAGCAGAAGTTATGGTCTCATTTCATTCCAAAATGATTTGATTGTAGGAAAAGGTACCAAGGAAGAGAATTAAGAAGAGAAGAGGGAGAAGGAAAGAAAGGCTGAGGAACCAAGCCAGCAAATGGGGACTCTTGGTGACCTTTGCATCCGCATTAAAGTGCTAAAAATAGAAGCAGCTCTACTGGTCCTTATTTACCACATGTGTGGGACAGCTGCAACTCCCACGAATGGGAAGGATTTGGCTAGGGTCACAGTTGCTGATGGGAAAAAGCCAAAGTGATTGGGGCAGGGAGAAAACTGACTCTTTGCTTCCAAACTCCATGTGGGTCTTAGTTCTCGTCCCAGTGAATCCACGCTAAGGATGCCATTTGGGCCCTTCTGGCTCCAACCACCTGTCACATCCCTCTGCACTCCTCCCCAGCACCCATCCTAGTGACCTCATACCAATACAAGGATGGGCTGCTTAGAAGAGAGAGCCAGCAGCAGCAGCAGCAGTGAGAGAGGAATCAAGCCAGGTGGAATGATGAGGTAGTCCTCCCACGATGATCTCCCTCCTCCCTGTTCTGCTTTGTCCCTCCTCTTTTTCCACTGATTCCCTGGGCCTGCAGTTTATTTCTTGACTGCTCAGAATTTTCTCCTCCCTGGGGTCCTCCCCTCTTAATCAAATAACCCCTTTCTCTCAAGAATCTAATGTCAAGTGTCAGATCTAATAAATTCACAATCTGCAGTATGTTCCTCTTGTACTAGGTTGTATGTTAACTCATTTAGTCGGGCAATTGCAAAGTCATAGCTTACAGAGGCACTCAACTCATACATGTTCCTTTTCATAGTCTGTGTAATAGTCTAACTACCATTTAAATAAATCTGAATTAGTTGTCGTATTGAATATTGTGACATTTCACATTTAAAAAATAATGTTTTTCATTTCTTTAAAAAAAAACAAAAACAAAAACAAAAACAAAAACAAAAACAAAAAACAAGTAGCTACTACAGGCAGGGGTTTAAGTAACAGGAGCCCAGGAGTGGTAAATCCTTTGACAAGGGGATGAACGTACTTTCTCATTCATGTTGTTCATAATTAGAGACTTCACAGAATTCCATGCCTGGTCCTCATATTACCTGCTTAATACCTGACTTCTTCATACTCGGTAGTCCTCCTAACAGTTGACGTGTTATTGTTGCACTAATTCTACAAGTTAAAAAAAAAAAAAAAAAAAAAAAAAGGCCGGGCAGTGGTGGCGCACGCCTTTAATCCCAGCACTCAGGAGGCAGAGGCAGGCAGATTTCTGAGTTCAAGGCTTCAAGGCCAGCCAGAACTAAACAGAGAAACCCTATCTTGAAAAGAAAAAGAAAAGAAAGAAAAAAAAACAAAAAAAAAAACAAAAAAAGGAAGATAGAGAAATTTCCAGAAACATCCTAGAAGTTATTAATATCTTGGAAAACAAAAGTTCATGAATGTTTTTTTTTCTGCTGTTCTTTCTAACAAAAGACTTATATGTTATAACATTTATGACCTATAAACAACACGGGGTCAATCAATTATCAGAGTGTTTTGAGAAACCTCTGGCTTTAATAATACTGGGATTTCCATTATGTGTATCTACATAGACAGTGGGATGGATTTTTAAAGCTTAATGCCACTGCTGTCTAAGTCTACCGCTGATGAGTTATCTACAGAGCGTCCTGGGTGGGAGTTGCAGAGCCTGTTCTGCTAGGATATGAGAAACAACAGGGCAGAATTAAAAGCAAAGATCCAGCTGAGACAGATGGGTTCTGAGGAGACATCAAGTCCAGATAGGTCCCGAACTACTGCTACCAAGTAGATGAGGGTAGAACTTGCCCCCAGTAAAGGAAAAAAAAAAAAAAAGAAAGAAAACCAAAATAGGAAACAAATACTTTATAGAATTGCATTTGCCTGCTGGGAAAAATATAGCATTGCCAATCAGACAGATAATGTAGCCAAATCACAGTTCTGCCTAGTACAAGAAACACTCCAAACACAAACTGATTTCAGCTGTGAAAGACACAGCACCTGTCAGGAGCCCCCAAAACCAATGCAAAGGAGCAGCAACTGAAAGCACCAATTTCTTTTTTTTTAATTTTTTTATTGGTTATTTTATTTATTAACATTTCAAATACTATCCTTCTTACCGGTTTCCCCTCTGAAAACCCCCTATCGCACCCCTCCTCCTCCCTGATTCTATGAGGGTGCTCCCCTACCCACCCATTCACTCCCATATCACTGCCCTAGCAGTCCCCTATGTGGGGTCATGAACCCTTCACAGGACCAAGCCCCCACCACCACCATTGATGCCAAATAAGGCTATCCTCTGCTACATGCAGCTGGAGCCATCCTCCATGTATATTCTTTGGTTGGTGGTTTAGTCCCTGGGAGCTCTGGGAAGGTTCTGGTTGGTTGCTATTGTTCCTCCTATGGGGCTGCAAACCCCTTCAGGTCCTTCAGTTCTTCCCCTAACTCCTCCATTGCAATTTCAATCTTGATATATGACAAGGTAAAGATGCAGGCCACAGAACACAAAACAGAACCAAGAAGGGCTGATTTATGCTGAAGACCAAAATTCACAAGAAGTATTAGATAGATTTAAACACAAACCAAATAATAATTCAGCAGTAACTTGTATAGCAGAAGCTATAGAAAGTTGAGGAAACAGAAGCATGGTACAGGAATTTAATCCAAGTCACTCTCAGTCCAAGATGGGTCACTTGGAAGGCAAAAGATGAATAAGGATATAGATTTAAATAGTATAAGAAGTGGCTCCCAGATGCATAATAAAATTCGTACCTGGCTATTGGAAAATGAACTTTATACTTAAAGGCAAAGTTTACAACCATAACACCTAGACCCTTCCAATCTCATTTGATCTCAAATACACACAGAACATGCATACAGTTAGGCAAAGAGTGTACATCAAAGAGAATGTAATAGGTCCCATACACTAGAAATAGTAGAGACAATGTCCTCTGGCAGTAGCAGGTTAAAACCAGAAAATTAATAATAAAATCAAACCTAAAATACCTTTCTTTTTGAGTTTTGTAAAACACCCTCTATAAGCAATCTTGGGACCACTGAAGAAATACACAGTAAACTTCTAGCCCATCTTTAAATGATAACAATGTAAACTGGCACACAGTGTTAATATAAAAAAGAGGAAAGCACCCACCCTCACCTACTGCTGCACAAGGTGAGGGAGGGGGTGGAACACCTAGCCCGGGCAGCACAGTAGGGCTGGCCCTGGTGTCTGGGATGGGTAAGCCAGCCCTGAGATTCTGAGCAGGAGAGTTAGTCCTGATAGTGTGGATGCAGGAGAGCAGGTGGGCTGACCAACTTAGCTTGCACTCAGGCCCAGATCCAGGCCTCTGAGTTGGTCCAGCCCATCATCTACCCCAACTAGAACTTGTAAGAGGGCTGGTCTCAGTCCCACAGGTCCTGAAAATCTGAAGCTACGGGATCTCCATAACATAGGGCAACAACAGGATATCTGAGAGGTATCACTTATGATTGGGTATTGATGGTGTAGCAGAAGCCAGAGGCCTTGAACCAGACCAATGACTCATCACAATGATCATTCAGGACTAAAGCTGTTCGGGCAAAGGGATGTAGTGTGGGACACATTGAGACACTCACTGCAGGTTCCACACTAAGAAGGATGTTTGTTTGTTTGTTTGTTTGTTTGTTTGTGTTTAGGGGCGGTTATTTTTAATTTTTGTTTTGTTTTGGGAAGAAAGGTTGCAAGGACAGTGGTTGAATACAAAGAGATGAAGAGATGATCGGGATTGGAGTGCATGATGTGACATTCATAAAAAAGGGAAAAAAGGAAAGGAGAGAAAGGGATCAGAAAGTGTGTACTGTGTGTGTCTAGCCACAGTCATAGTGAAATGAAGTCTTAGTTCTGCCACATCTTCATCAATTTAAGCAAGAACTCATCGTGGGATGCAATTAACCATCTTCTACATAGTCTATCTCCACATTGCAAGCTTTGCTGAGGATTGGGTGTAAAAACAAACAGAAGCCTTGGCTGATACCAAACCAGTTTCTGAATCATTACCTCCTTTGTCTCCAACCTCAACACCTGGAGGAACAGTTCACTGGGATACTGTCAGCCGGGAGTTAATGGGTCCACGGGTGCCAGAACATGAAAACGGAGTGACAAATGCCACAGCATCTTAGGGGCTTGATGCCCTCAGTGGGGGGACACACAGTTGCTCACAGTTTACATTAAAACCTTTAATGCTCAATTTCTCAAACAGAAACAGCCACAGAACAGCAGGCAACATCGCTGTTCTTTCTGTGGAAAAGGTCACTCAGCAGGTACCAAATCCACAAGCATTTCACTAATAGTGGCCACCGGTGAGGACATCCTTCTTCCAAATGCTACCTCTTCACATATCCCCTACTTTTCATCCTTAATTCTTGGCCTCCACACCCATTGTCCTCATCCTGGGCCACATCTTCCGCCCACCAGAGTGTCTGGAGCCATGTCCTTTCTGGTGCTTTTTTTTTTTTCAGATTGTAACGTCTCCAGTCTCTCATCCTCCTAGTCAATGGAAAAAGAAACCCAGCGTTTTACCATTTGCTCAAATAGGCCCCCACTCCTCTGCATAATAATGTCTATCCTCTTTAGTATTGAGGGGGAAAGCCCCCAGTAAGCTGTGTGTCTGTTTTAATTGCTCAGCACTGGTCCCTAATTTCTAGCCTTTATGCTTCAGCTATCCTTAGGCAGTTTGCATAGCCCAGCAGTCACCTGCCTGTCATCTTCCCAAAGGCCCTTATTTAAGCCCAGCAGAAGCAACCCCTCTGGGACATGGCTTTCTTGTGATACACTTTCCTTGCCACTCTGGCTGTTATTGCAACCTTCTTAAAGACTGACAACTTTTTCTGTGCACCTACCTAGTTCCCAAGCTATATAGTTCTTGAAATCGGATATGTTCCACGTTTTCATTCCATTACCCCAGCTCTTAGGAACATTGTTTAGTACAAAGTAGCTATTTGAGTATATTTTCACTAATATATGATAAACAGCATACTTATCTGTCCATTTTGGGCATTCTTCAATTTTTTCTTTTGAAGAAATCTTCCTGCTACAGCTTTGAACATGAGAAAATAGATTAAAGCAACATTCTAACCCCATACATAGAAAATTCAGTAAAACTAGGAAAGCACATTAGCCATCCTGGTAGTGAGTGTTAGTAGCTGTACCAGCGCAGGCAGGATATGAGGCATTAGTCACTACCTTGCATACTACACAACAGAGTCTAGTGTATATTTCATGGGTAAAGTACAAATACGTAATCCTGTCTTGATAAACAGTATGCTTACCTATGCCCAGGGCACAGGTAAGAAGCTCACCAAGATGCTGTGTATGATTCAAATGGAAATGTGTACTTGGCACAGTGACTCAGAGTGGTGGGATCTGGTAAGTCCTGTGACACCCTTGGATTTATTTTCACAAAACACCCTCAGTGCTGTCACCATAAGTCAGAAGCTAAACTTCAGCCACAGAAAGTCAGAAAGTTGATTTAAAGGCCTGTAGGAATGGATCCATCTCTAAAAGGTTGACTCGTATTAACCTAATAGCCAGAGTCCACTTAAGAGATCAATGAAGTTGTCAACCAAACAGACTTGCTTGCAAGGGAGGACCCAATGTGCTTTTACTGTGGATGGGCCACATTGGTACCCAAAGGCACATCTAAGCAGAATACTAAAACACCATGTTACTCTACCATGGTGACTTACAAGGCAACCTAAGCATACAATTTCTCTAGGTGGACAAGCTACATGACAAATTCAAGCACCACAATAGTTATTTGGTGAACATGCAACCAATGTAAAATGGAATAATGCATCTGCAGTGCTTCAAATAAGAAATATGGAGCTGGCCTTTCCAGCATGGGGAGAGCCTTTCCAAGATGGCCATTATGTAGGGTTTTCCCTTGCCTGCCAACTCCCTCTCTTCTAGGCTGTATATAAATAACCTGCAGCTTCCCGTGGAGTTCACTGTCCTTTCATGACTAATTAAACTTCTTTATTTCACATGGTTCCCCTCCCCCCCCCCAGGAGAGTCAGAACAGAGCAGAATAAGAATTCATTTACCAAATTTCATCACTTTCTAGTCCTGGTTCTCTGAGGCTGCTCTTGTATCAGTTGGTTCTCTTAGAGTCTTGCATTATTCCAAGTACGATACTTTACATATTTATAGACAAATAGGGTTTTAGTGACTGCCAACAGAAAAATAAACATTTTATTAGCTGAAATTTATTTCCTTCTTACCCCATACCTTACATAGAACTCCCAACCATGCTCATTAAACTTTGAATACTGTTGACAATTTCCCTTCTTAATTGCATCCAGAATGAAGATTCATGAGGTACTTACAACTGCCATTTCTCCTCAAGACGACTTCTCTACTGAGAGGCTTGCCAAATACTATTTGCTTCTTTTTCCTCCTCCCCCTCTCCCCCTCCCCCCTCCCCCCTCCCTCCTCCCCCTCCCCCCTCCCCCCTCCCCCTCCTCCCCTTCCTTCTTCTTCTTCTTGATTAGACACTTAATGGTTGCTTCATAATGGAATCTGGTGCTCAGAGATCATGATGTACATTGCAATTGAAAAACAAAAGGAAAATGTAAGCAATGTATAGCTGTACTATATGAAGTGGACACATTTCAAGTAACTAAGATGGAGGACTAAGTGAAATACATGCTCTATCACAGGGGAAAAACACAATTTGAAATCAGAAATTTTATCTCAATGTCGTTTGCTTATTCTCTTAATAAAGAACTCTCTGTGTTCCCAGGTTCTTGATCTGCTGTAAGTGAATATTTGTACACTGTCCAAAGTCTTAGGTTGAAACCTAATCTTCCATTCAGCAGTATTAAAAGGTGAGGATGTAGTGTAATCAACTACAAATGGGACAGACATATCCCTACTTCTCCCTGATATATAGGGACCATCAGGAAAGAGCAGGGGTAGAGGGGATAGGTGGTTAAGAAGAAGGGAACTCCAGAGTGAAATGGTGTCTTCTGGATATGACAGGATTGTTGTAATCATAGCAACAATGGGTTCCTGCACAAGTCGTGTATGAGCTAAAGCCATTCCAGTATGGAAGAGGAAGGAGATCATGATCCCCAGCCCCCCAAGGAATCATTGACAGTTGGCAGCTTTGGGAGTAAAGTATTGGTTTTCTTTAAAGGTGCAGTTGGCTATGCTCCAGTGGTTGAGTTCATACCATGAGTATGTAAGCAGCACATTGTGGGTAGCACAATTAAGACTCAGTGAGTTCTGAAACAAAAAAGGCACAAAACTTGGAATGGGTGGGGAGGGTCAGAGTGTATCTGAGAGGAATAAAGGAGAAGAGTGCGGAGGGGATATAATCAAAATACAATTTATGTATTTTGTATCTCAATTAATAAAACATTATATTAAAAGTGGAGGTGGGAACTTAGTAAAACAGTTAGGTTTAAGGTCAGTCCCTCATGGCTAGGACTAGGGTTCTTCAAAAAGGAATTTAGAGAGCTTAGGTACCCCTCTAGCATGTAAAGACAGACAATCATTGTCATCTATGATGAGCAGGCCTTTCACTAGATATTAAGTTTACTGGTGTCTTGATTCTAGCCTTCTAGTCTCTAAAGGTGAATAATTTCTCTCTGAGGGTGACTAATTTCTCTTCTTTCTAAGTTACTCTAAGGCCTTTCGTTAGAACAGTTTGAACAGATTAATACAAAAATTGGTGCTGAGGAGTGATGTGTTTCTCAACAAATATTTCACAATGTAGAAGTTAGAGAATATGTAGAGGTTAGAAAATTCCTGATATGTTGCTCTGAAAGGATAGCTGGGATGAGGACTCAGAAGGAAAGAAGATTGAAAGAAACCCTCAGTTTTAAAAATAACATGAACCAGATGTTGGTGGTGACACAGGCAGTAAAGGCCTCAAACAAAATGGTATCCGATCGTAAAGGAGCCGGCTTTGTTACTCAGTGTCAAGGCACAGGCTTGAGTTGTGCCTAGGTTCTTTGGTTTTATAGAAGTGTTGTAAGTGGTGAACTAGAATATTGGATAGGAGAAATACCCAAACAACTTGCTAAAGGATGTGTTATAGCTTTCTTTTGACTGCTTAGAATAAAATGCAAGAAAAAAAAAAAACAAATTAAGGATGACATTCATTACCAAAGGAAAACGTAACAAATATTTTGAGAATTCTCAGCATAGATGTGTTGTAAGGTTGAAAAAGAATACAAAGGGCATGGCCAAGTGGGCATGGCCAAGTGAACCTTTGGTAAGGAGGCTAGTGTAGATTGATAAAAGCCAGACACTACTCAATTAGACAGATATAGGATGGCCTTGGAGGCATTTATGGGCTCTTTGGAGCTGTCTTACTCTTTGTGGGCCTAGAATACCTAGGCCTTGAGAACAGAACAATTACAAAGCTCTTTTCCATCCATGATGCCCAGTGCTCCTGATTGTCCCAGATGATGCACAAGCTACTATGGTACTGCATCCACACTGGTGCTTAAGCTATGAGTGCATGGCTACCTCCACCTGCATCCCAAAGGATGCATTGTAAGGTTCTAGGACCCAAGTCGTAGGGCAAGACCATTGCAGCAAACTGTCCTACTAAGACAATTCTCAATGAGGCCACAAAATCAGATGGTAGAGATTAAAGACCAGTATTCTCACTAGCATGCAACTCCAGCCTTGGAGAGCTACAGGCAAGTGACTTCAACCCATAAGACTTTGCATCTGCACCATTTGAGGAAAGCCATGGGAGACAGAGTCACCTGAAGACTAGAGACCCAAACCCCAACTGACTATATGAGAAAAGGAGAAACCTGAGTCAAAGATTATTCTGAAAACATATGATATACTGTTATTGTGCTAGGATTGGATTTGAGTAGAACCTGTTCTTGCTGTTTTCCTTATCAGTTCTCTTTTCTGGATAGGGATGTCTAGCCTAAGCCTGATCTGCTGCTGCGTTTTGCAGTTCTGCAGTTTTCAAGAAGCCTATTCACTCTCACTGTGACGTAACGGCACATACTAGCCATTATCTATGAAGGGCAGATACACACTGCATACCACATCAGTGAGAGGCTTGAGCTTAGACTCCCCCAAGTCCAGAACTGTCAGTATTAAAGTTCTGATATTTTTAACTCCCCAGCCTAATATATTTTATCTGTCAGTATAAACAGAGATGTTTTCTGTAAACTATGGCTCAACATTATCGCCATGTATAGTGGTGTGTGAGTAGCAGGTAACTTAATGACTACAACCTCTAATTCCTACAAGGACAATGAAGTTATAATGTAGATTTCAGTCCAAAATGT
This sequence comes from Mus musculus, assembly GCF_000001635.26. Classification (NCBI taxonomy): domain Eukaryota; kingdom Metazoa; phylum Chordata; class Mammalia; order Rodentia; family Muridae; genus Mus; species Mus musculus. The sequence goes on along the minus strand of NC_000081.6, from coordinate 55,782,359 downwards.
CTTCATTACTGAGTGCAGGTAAAGCAAAGAAGTTCTGTTATGTTGTTGCTGTTGTTTTGATTTTATTTCTTCATCTTTACTCAGAGATCAGAGAACTTTCCCAGTCATGTCCCCAAGCTGTTAAGCAGAGATTTATTTCCTAAGAAAACATTCTTTAGCAGACTTTTTTTAAGCAGACAGTTTTTAAGACTGCTGAGATTGCTGGCTTTTTTTTTTTTTTTTGCAAGGACCTGTGTTGTAATTTCTCAACTCTTAGTCTCCTAAGAACTTAAGTATTATCTATGTGTCAGTTCCAAGTTCGCAGCTAGGCTCGGTAGCACAGGCGTGTAATCTTAGCCCAAGGGAGAGGATCACAATTGCAAGGCCTGCCTGAGCTACAGAATGAGTTCGAGGCTAACCTTAGCAGCTTAAATGAGACCCTGTCTCAAAATAGAAAGCTTAAAAAGAAGACCTAGGGACATGGCTCAGTAGTAAATTGCTTGCCCTCATATCTATGAGGTCCTCAGCTTGATCCCCAGTACAAAGAAGAAAATTAAATCCCAAGTCCTCAATCTACTCTTTCCTCCCACCCGCTGCTATCCACTGTCAAACCCATGCCACATGCTAAGAGATGCCTGTAGTCATCTTAAGTGTTCAGCATCTTTGTTTTCAATCCTCTGGCCCCTGTATGACACCTGTCAGTTTTCCTCTTTCTGCAAGATTAGAATTGATTTAAAACCCAAATATTTATTTCTTAATATGCTTCAGTTACAGGTCTGAGTATTAATAACAATGGGGTCTCTGTTATCTGTGCAGAAGCTGGTTGGTTCAGGCTCTAGGGCTAGACTCTTCCTGAAGCACACGAGTGGGATTCCTTGTACCATGAATAAGAGTCAATGCTGCCTTTCTAGTTTAACTTTTTTTCTTGTTTTGTTTATTTGACCTATTCCAACTTGTTCTTTTTCTTACCTTATTTAATTTAACTTAATTTTATTCCATTACTATTCCTACGATGCCTCTCTGTTTTCTAACCAGAGACAGAAGGTATGAGGAGATAGGTGGGAGGGGACGTGATGAGGAACTGGGAGGAGTGGGGGGACGGGAAATCAGAGTTGGAATACATTGTGTGAAAGAGAAATCTATATATTTTTGATTTTCTTCTTTTTTTTTTGTTGTTTTTCTTGTTGTTGTTTTCAAGACAGGGTTTCTCTGTGTAGCCCTGGTTATCCTGGACTTGCTTTATAGACCAGGCCGCCCTTGAACTCAGAAAGGTCCACCTGCCTCTGCCTCCCAAGTGCTGAGATTAAAGGAAGGTATCACCAGGGCCAGCAAGGAATATATTTTTAATAAAGGAAAAAAATTCAATGGTCTAATTTTTCAACTGCAGCTTTTTAAAAAAAGTTAAATATTTAACACTTAAAACTAAAATTAATTCATGCATGTCCCCAGTCGCAGCTATAAAAGAAGCCGAGGCAGGAGATTATCTGTGTTCAGGAACTGGAGACCAGCCTGGATGAAACAGCAAGATGTAAGGAGATGTAACTTCAAATTCACCAGCATTTTTTTTTTGGAAAGTAACATATTTGATCTAAAATTATGTACTTTTCTCTACCACCAAAGCTACTATTCTAGTAATGCATATTCATCTATCTATGTATCTGCCTATCATCTATCATATGCCTGTCTACCAAATTGCTTGTCATTTAGACAAAGCCAAGTGAAATATTTTGTTGCTGGAGAAAAGAAAGGGAGTATTTAACAAGTGCAAGTGTGGCTGTATTTATATGAAAATAAAATGATAGGGAAAGAACAGAGAGTAATAGATGAAAGAATCTGGCATTGATCTCTAGTCTCTACACATATGAACATACATACATACATACATACATACATACACATATAGGTGCATACTCACAAAAACACCTATGCACACAAATACCACATACATATGAAAATGATAATAATCAAGGCAGATAGTTTAAAAGAAAGTGGAAATCAGGTTTATTGCTCAGTAGTAGTTATTCATCATTGAGTTTATATAGCCTGTCTGAAGGCCTGTTTGGCAATTCACATCTGAAATCCCAGGAACTTGTTCTCATTATTAAGTTGGTAATGTCTGCCAGTCTGTTTGTCAATCACCTCTCTCCACATCTCCTGCTGGAAAGATGTTGGAATGCCTCGTTTTCTGGGTGATTCTCCACTGCTCTGTTACATTTGTTCGGACTTAGTTTTCTGCACTTCTTTTCAGTAGCCTTTGTTTACATTTCGGCTATCAGAGCGTGGCTCTTTCAGCTGTCTGATGTTCCCTGCTCATCGAATTTTCTTCTTGTTTTTGTGAATGTCACATTTTCCGTTAGCTCCGCGAGACTGTTAATTAGCTGATTTTTACTGTGCTCTTTGCTCTTTCCTCTGCTGGCTGATTGCTTTAGAAGCATCTTCATCCTCCCTGCTGGAGGCTTCCCTCAACTGTCTGTTGGCCCCTTGTTATCTGGTCTTTATTTAGATAGAGACTAAGAAGCCTATTAAAGCCTGTGTCAGTAGGCAGTTGTAGACTTATTGCTGGGCAAGCTTCCCATATGAGCAGGCTACCTCTGATTCTGAAGTGTGTGTTTAGAAGCTTTTGCTGGCTCTATTCACTTAGGCTGGAATCATTCGCCTACTCTTCCTTTGGTGTGGATGGGCAATGGAAAGTGGGAAAATACCCGGCTGTGATTTTTTTTTCTAAAAGTCCCAACGTATAACATATAGAGTGCTCTGAGGACTCTTGTTTTGAGCCCTATTCATCTCTAGAGGTTCTGTGTCATGTAGCTCCAACAGCTGCCTCCTAGCTGACATCTTCTCTGTGCCCCTTCATGTTATAATTCCCTGTGTCCTTTCTCTACTCTACAAAATCCATCAACTCATTCATTGTTGCCAGTCTTTCCAATGCATGTTGAAAAGGTGTCCCTCTCCTTCTCCTTTGAGTTTAGACCTAGTTTGCTGGGCCCTTGGGAAGAAACGGTTAACATGAATGACCAAGCCACACAGTGATTTGCTTAACCAGGATCTTTGCATAATTTACGACTTTGTATACAGCAAGCACACAAAAGGTTTGTTTTAATGAGCCCAGAAGACTTTTCTTTGCCCTGCTATTTTTAAGAAAATCTATTTCCTTCATAAATAAACTTAATCATCTACACTAATTATCCAGTGAGGTATGAATTAGTAAGGCTTCTGTAACAACATAGCACTGAGAGAGAGAGGGGGAGGAGAGAGAGAGAGAGAGAGAGAGAGAGAGAGAAGAAATCTCTGGTTTGCATTAAGAAAGTATTTAGAGGTCTCATCAAGCAAGATTCCATGATTCATGGATATACGGGTCTACAGGTCCACATGAGTTCATCTTAGCTCATTCTTGTACAGTAAGTAACATTCCAAGAAATTTTAAGTTTCTCCTTTTGTGAGAGCTTTTGGAGAGTTTGAACTTGACCTTCTGGGTGTAGAGGAGTTTTGCTAATGTTGACTCTCAAAATACAGGTCTTGTTCTTTTGCTCTTGATCCATTAATTGAACTCCATTTGGTTTGCAAATAACTGCCCTGGGATTTTCCAGCCGCGATAATGATGGCTCTGAAAATAACCCCAGACTTATCATGCAGACACCCTCTATTCAAGCAGGTATCCCCTGTGCGAGCGACTCAACAGTACGATGGGAATTCACATAGAGACCCTGTTCTTCCTTTCCATATGTGCGGAATTTTTTTTCCTGAGTGGGGAAAGGAGTTGGGACACACATTACTGTGGCTATTCCTGCTTGATGGTGTAAAGTGTGTGCCTCCTTTGTTCTTAAACGATGCTTGAATGTGAATTTTGATACTGTTGGTTCATTGAATTTGTGTTTCCTTGTTTCATTTTGTTTGAGTTTAGTTTTGGTGATAGAATCTCATGACGTTGCCTGGCAGGCCCAGAATTTTCAATATTCTTGCTGTAGCTTCCTTTCTGTGTGCCAAGATGACATGCATATGTCACCATACCCAGCCTTGTCTGTCTCTCAAGTCTCAACTCTTAAGTAGCTTTGTTTATTTAAATTCTACTCTGTATGCCATGGTTTGCTTTTACATTTGTTCAATATCTAACAGTAGCACGAGAAACCACTCGTTGAATACAAAAGGATGGTCGAGAAACTATCAGTCTCAATGCTAGGATACAAGTTTCATCCTTGAAGAATTCACAGACAGCACTTAACATGGGGGCATTCTTGTTTCCTGAGCATCGTCTTTGTAGATGAACCTTATCCCACTGTGACTCGGCAGCACAAGTAATATTTACTTGAATAGCCACACATAAAGAACCAACACATACGCAGATCTTAGCAGCCCCAGGAAGCTGTTACCACCCCAGGCTTAGGAGGCAATAGAGATGAGTAGCTCTGGAACTGGGAGAGTCCCAGCTCAGATGACAGACAGGCCACTGCTCCAACATTTCTCTTCTGCTTTCACATCTTCCCATTAATGCTTCCAATGGAAGCTAGAGTCCAGGAAGCCAACATAGCATCACTTAATACGTAGAATTTGGGATCTTGGAACACAGAGCAAGTCAAACTAAGAATCTAGAGCCAAAACCAGACAACAACAAAAAATTAATTATAAGAACATAGTGTGTTTAGAATGAGACCATGTCTCAATAATGAATGGTATTGAATTTCATCTCTTTGATGTCAGGTCTGACGTATACAAATCAAGGCATGAGAACATGCTAATAACCCAAACTCTGACTTCAATGGAGAAGTCACTTTGGATAGCCCCAAATCATATGTATAGATTCTTGTTTAATAGTAAGTCACACCCCATTGTAGAGTTCCATAAAGAATTTTTTTTAAAGAAGGATGTGGTGGAACATGTCTGTAATCTCAGAACTTGGCAGAAAGATCAGAAGTCCAATGTTCACTGCCAGCCTCAAACTATGTAGTGAATTCCAGGCTGACCTGGGCTAAATGAGACTGTTTGTTTGTTTGTTTGTTTGTTTGTTTGTTTGTTTGTTTGTTTTTGAGACAAGATTCCTCTATGTAGCCCTGCCTCTCCTGGAACTTGCTTTGTAGACCAAACTGGCCTCAAACTCATAGACATCTGCCTGCCTCTGCCTCCCAAGTGTTAGGATTAAAGGCATGGGCTACCATGCCCAGCTAGAAACCCATTTTAACAATAACAAAATGATTCATTTTAACTACTATGATGCATGGAAGATAAGACAGTTTATTTGGGGCAAATTGGAAGCTATAGGAATCTAATATATCAGGAAGTGGTCAGTGTCACAAAGCTCTAAATAGGATTTGAGCGGAATACTATACTGTCCAGGGAAAGTGTAAGAGGTTTAAAGGGAACTTCTTCCAATGTGGCAAAGCCATGGGTTGCAGAAGACACAGTTAAGAAGGCTGCTGTCACCATATCAAGCTTGCTTTGGTAGTGAAATATCTACTATGAAAAGGTACTGCCTAAACAGAGAGAGAGGGAAGGAGGTACATATCAACAATGCTTATGCATCAGGAGGAACCAGATGTCCCACAAAACCTTAATACTAATTCACTTTCCTCTAAAATGACAAATTACTCACCGTCCCTTCTGTGTGACCTTTCACTCCCAGTGTGAGGTGCTCTCTTTGTCCATCTGGACTCTCGAAGTCTCTGTTAGGAAACACATAAGCAATGCCAAGCACTGCAACTTGGTCTCATTGCTGCCGTATTAGGAAACATTCGGACCACAGGAAAATGTTTCCATGTTTCCTGGAAACGAGACACCAGATCCAGAAATTGAAGCTCACAGAGCTATTTTCTCAAGCCCTCTAACAATATATATATATATATATTTGTTTCTTTATGTATTGTACAGTCATGAAAAGATGATTAACTTTCAGGCCAGGCCAGACTAGGTCTGAGAACTTGCTTTTCCATTTATTATCATAGTGACTTTTAACAATTCACTTCTTGGATTGTTTTAAGGGTCGGTGATGCTCTATGCATGTACAATAGTTAAAGGAAATAACCTGACGTTCGCCTAGCCCATGGCATACAGTAAACACTTAGCAACTTGAGCTATTTTCTCAAGCCCTCTAACAATATATATATATATATATATATATATATATATATATTTGTTTCTTTATGTATTGTACAGTCATGAAAAGATGATTAACTTTGTATTGTTTCCCTCTTCTTAGGAAAAAAAAACTATATGGCCTTACTCAGAATATCAGAAGATACTTGTAGTGTTATGAAGAAATGTTAGGAAATTTTTAGTCTCTGCTAAGTGTTGGATAGCCTATTTTGTTTGTTTGCTTGTTTTAGTTTGGTTTGGTTCTTTGTTTATTTGGTTTTGTTTTTCATTTCTTTTAAATAAATTGACAGTTATAAAGCACTGCTTCAGTCAATGAACACCACATCATGACTTTATACATTTCTGTCTGATCTTATATCTATAAAGCTGACACTCTGAAGAATAGAGTCAGTTTGAAAATAGCATCTTTAATTTCTCCAGGAAGCACAGATGTAGGCTTTTAATTACTACAGAGATGTAGGATCCTACCCAGGCTACATACAGTCTTACAGAAATACCCCCAATAAATTCTGAAGCTACAGTTTTCCCACATTACTGTCATATATGCGGGAAATAAAATTATTATAGCAAGCAGGACGGCTGAGCCAGAGTGGAAAATTGAACCTAGATATTCCCTGTTGATCCCAGAAGAGTCCCACAGTCCTGCTGGCTTCCAGGGTTTTCAGGCCTGCTGTGGTTGTTCCTGGGTACAGAGCTGTCAGATGTCCGTGTGCAACCGGCAACACTGAACATGTCCTTTGATCATTTTTATCTTCTGTTACAGATGTCCACCTTTTCTTTCTGTGTCGTTATGGGTGGGTGACTATACTATTTTGAGTCATGGGCTTATAGGTTTTGAATCCAAGGAATAGAAAAAAGCTAACTGGAATCAACCTGCATTAATCTACATGAAGTCATCAAAGACATGAAATATTATTAAAACCTGTGTCTATAACAGCTAAGAGTCACTGCTTATTAGCTGCCTTGCAACTTCTGTGTTGTAGAGAAGATGTGGTTTGAAAACAGAAACACATAAGTTTGTGCTGCAGTTCTTTGTGGTTATCAAATAATAAATAAATAAATAAATAAATAAATAAATAAATAGCAGTAAAGATTTTATATCCTTAAGCTCAAATTATCCCTCTTCATGGACATCATGCTAACTGACAGAGATTTTGTGATCATTCACTAGCACAGAATAAACATTTCTGTCCCATCATGACCAAGTCATCAGCACTGTCATGTATGTGCTAAGAGTTCAATCAAGTTATTGAATATTTACTAAGAAACACCGAAGCCCTAACAGTGTGGCAGATGACCACTTCCCCTCCCTTTCCCTCACTTTATAAGGTTTTAATGTAAGCCTTAAACTGGTACAGTCGTTCTAGTGAACCAGTGTGGCCCAAAGGTACCAGAGGATGGACCACTAGGCCCTTTCACACTTAGAATATATAAAAGGTGTAATTTGCTATGGAGCAAAAGCAACCTTAGTTGCTTTTGGAGGCTGTTACTGTTTATAACTGAGAGTCTTTCCCTCTGGGTTTTGAGAGATCATCTTTGTTTAAAAAGAACCCCTTCCTCTGTCTGTAGCAAATAGAGAAGTAACTATAATATAACCACAGTCTGCCACAGCTAAAACACTGAAAGGCGCCTGTGTGTTTGCAGCATCTCTTCGGCCTTCCTAAAAAATATACTTGTATTTGAAGACAAGACCACTAATTATTTTATTAAATTTTAAGTTAGCATATAAAGTGATGAATTTTTATAGCATTGTTCAGTGTGTGTGTGTGTATGTGTGTGTATGTGTGTGTGGTGTGTGTGGTGTGTGTGGTGTGTGTGTGTGTGTGTGTGTGTGTGTGTGTGTGTGTTGTCTTTATAGTTTGCTCTTGTGCATTTATTTCCCTAGTTCCTTGTTGCCCTCATTCTGGTCTCTTTCCTCCCCTGGACTAATTCTCTAAGAGTCATTAATCTTTAGTAAGGAAAGAAAATAAGGAAATGTTTTGAGTTCCTGATTCCTTCTGCCATTTCTACCGTATTTTTTTATCTGAATTGTCTTCCATTATAATAATTATCAGGCTTCTTTAAAAAAAAAAACTCATCAATGCAGTATTGATGTGAAAACCACATGAGATAATGGTTGCTAAAGTTCCCTATAACTTATAAGAATGCAAATAAAAAACATAACTTATTTCAAATGCTTTTGCATGGTCACTTTATCTCTGGGGACCACATAACCACCCAGTAAAATGCATTCTTCTGGGTTTCACACAGCAATAGCATCCATAAATAGCTATGATTATCTGTCCATTACTTGAAAGTGACTGGACCCACCAACATCCCATCATGGATGAAGAGAACTATGGGGTCCTGTTTCTCCCTGAGGAGCTATTACAATTAATAGTGTCTGGAGGGAAGGAAAGCATCTGATCAGGCATGTAGACACTGATAAGTTGCCCATGGGATAATGACGAACCTCATCTAAGCAACCCTAACCAAACCCAACATTGGAAAGGAAGAGACAGGAAAGCAGAAAGGGGTTTGTTTAGTGAGAGTGACAAAAGAGGGTAATAGGGGGATAGGATCAAAATTTAGTATACCTATCCATCTATGAATTTGCCAAAATGATTTTAAAATAATAACTAAAAAAGATAAAATTTCAAAGCCTAATGCTTTTCAGAAAAAAAAAAGTCATTATAAGTTTCTCCAACTGGAGTCTTAACGTATCATCTCCCTGTAGCTGTTCCCATGCTATGGGCTAGGCTTGCCTTGTTCATTTGATTGGCATCTGTGTTTCTCACAAGCTCTGCCGGTATTGGAGCTTTGTGTGTCTTTATCATGCCATGCTTTCAGCATCCATCCCACTACCTGGTTTAGAGGAGACACTGAATCTCCTCTCTGGAAGAATGGACTGATGATGGTCAAGAGAACCCAAGGAAGACCCAAACAATCCCCATGAGCCTCTCAACCTTTGCTCAGCATTCCTGCCAGCTCATGCTGCCATGGGCAATGCAAAACTGATGCTGTCCACCTCTGCACCTGTGATCTTTGCATCCAGTGCTTTATATATTCCCCCAAAAGAGTCCAGATCTGTCCCCAGGTGGAAAATTCTTCTTTATAGTGCTTGCCATGGTCATCTTATTAGTTTGGAAAAACTACAAGGTACCATTAGGAGGGGAAAATATCTCCTAACTATGACCATGGCACAACATGCTCAATTTTATTTTCCAAGGGAATAAGAATTGACTTTATGTAGCAGAAGATGGCCTAGTCGGCCATCATTGGGAAGAGAGGTCGCTTAGTCTAGCAAACTTTATATGCCTCAATACAGGGGAAAGCCAGGGCCAAGAAGTGGGAGTGAGTGGGTAGGGGATCAGGGTGGGGCGGGGGGGGGTAATAGGGGACTTTTGGGATAGCATTTGAAATGTAAATGAAGAAAATATCTAATAAAAAATTTAAAAAAGAATTGACTTTATTGGCATCATTGTAAATAATGTTAGACATGTCCTTCTTCTTTGCATGTGGGTATTGGGGTGAGTTCTTATTGTAAGTTACATTTGCAGCTCTCCAGCTTGAAATAGCTTCTCCTGAAGATCTTTATACTATAGTCAAGAAAGGCTGATGGGAAGGAGAAGTTAGAGTAGGATTGGCCATGGGTTCTTTCTCTTTAAAGAGTCTCTGGAGCCCACCGGTTATAGTGATGCTAAAGAACTCTGGCTACACACATACCGAGATTCTAAAAGAGTTAGTGCTCTCTTGCCTAGCTGTCCTTACCCTAGAGCTATGGAAAAGATCCAGATGCTGCTAGAGATGTCATCTTAGGTGATCGTGATGGTGTGAAAGAAAATGGCCCCTATAAGCCCTTATGAAATGGTACTATTAGGAGGTGTGGCACTGGGGTACATATAGCTTTGTTGGACTAGGAAGTTAGCTGTAAGTTTCAGAAGTTTAAGCCAGTACACTTCCTGCTGCCTCCAGATCCAGATGTAGATCAGCTTTTCCTCCAGCCCCATGTCTGCCTGCACACTACCATGCTTCCTGCCAGGATGATGGACAGAACCCCTGAAACTGTAAGCCAGCCCCACTTAAGTGTTTTCCTTTATAAGAGATGCCTTGGCCATGGTGTCTCTTCATAGGAACAAAACCCTAAGACAGTGATTAGGTGGAGAACAGAGATGCAATGGTTTTCCCTTCCTTTTACTCCAGCTCTCTCTGGTACTTCCTATTGACAGATGCGATACAACTTAGTTGCCACACGTAATTATCTTTCCCATGGTACTGAAAAGAGCCAAAAAAAAGTGTGAGGAATGGACTTATAGGCAAATAGACCAAGCCTAAGCCCATGGACTCATTTGGTTTTCTTCTGTCTCTAGTTCTCATCACCCAATGAATGTTCAGTAAATACTACATTAAATGGAAGGAATGGCTCACATTGTTCTTATAGGAAATTTCTAAGTTAAGGTTGCTATTGCTATGATAGAACACCAGGACCAAAAGCAAATTGGGGAGGAAAGGATTTATTTGGCTTACACTTGCACATTGTAATGCATTCTTGAAGTAAGTTAGGGGGAAAAACTGAACCAGGGTAGAAGCTGGAGATAAGGGATTCCATATGGGGGGAGGGTGCTGCTTACTGACTTAGTCATCATGATTTGCTCAGCCTGCTTTTTTATAGAACCCATAATGATCTGGACACTCCCACATCAGTCACTAATTAAGAAAATGTCTTATACACTCACCTATATCCTGATCTTATAGAGGCATTTTCTCAGTTGTCTTTATTTTCTCTCAGATGACTCTAGCTTGTGTCACGTTGACATAAAACTAACCAGAAAAAGAAACAAGTCATTGTACCTATTTCAATATATCTCTGGGCACATGGTCAAGATATGTGGGTTCCCTGTTCTTACCTTTGCTGTCTATGGGAGCTCTGCCATTCTTTGGAGCTTTATTCCCACCACAAGAACTTTACAATCAGTGTCTTCAGCTTCCTTGGCCCTCAAGACTTATGCTTGGAATCATTCCCCTGAGTAACATCTTCAGTTTCACTTTTTTTCCCATAGGATTTGTTTGTTGTTTTGATGAAGTTAAAGGAACTGATGGTCTTTGTCGCATGTAAACTATGTGTGGCCTTAGAATATCACCTCAAAATGTCTAGTGATTTATTTTTCAATAGAAATTGTATTACTCTTCACATCATCATGACAAAATATCTGACAGAAGTGTCATAGAGGGGGCAAGGTCTGTTCTGGTTTGTTGTTGCCTAGAGTGCTGGCCAGTCCATCAGAGCAGGAAAAGCATGGCAGAGCTCATGGTGCTGGTAATATGTGTTGGAGACTTCTCAATGGCAGTAGAGAACACAGAGTGTTGGGACTAGGGGAGGGCATAACGCTCAATGCTCACCTCATGGGTTCTAGTTCCAGCAACCAGGCCCCACTTCCTAAAGTCTCCATAGCCTTCTAGATAGTTCTATAAGCTGGGTGCCAACTGTAGGAAAAAATAAAGACTTAAACTGTAATGGTAATAGTTACACATAGCTCAAAATTCAGACATTGCAGTGGGTGGGAAAGCACTCCCCAGAATCAACTCCCCAAAAGCAAGTACCTTTGCATACGTGTGTGTGTGTGTGTGTGTGTGTGTGTGTGTGTGTGTGTGTGTGTGTGTGTTTAAGTTAATAATTATTTCCCTGAAATTTCTAAGTGGCAGATATATTTATTTTCCTGGGCTTCGATAAGAAATTATCACAAAGTAGGAACCTTAAAATGACTGAATGAATTCTCTCCTAGCTCTGGAGGCTAGACATCCAAATCAAAGTGTTGGCAGAGTCATGCTCCTAGAAAGGCTCTAAGGAGACTCCTCCTTGCCTTCCCAGCTTCTCACAACTCCGTGCAACGCTTATAATATTACCCCGTTTTAACCATTGTACTTGTAAAAATCCTATTTCTAGATAATGTTGCAGTCTCAGTTTCTTGGTTGATATGAATTTCTGGTGGACAGTTCAACCCTCTATCATAGGTAATAGTGCTTCCAAACTTCCCTCCAAAATAAGACTCATCTGAGTAATGGAAGCTATTCAGTGGTTAAAATTATAGATTCCTGTTCCCACTGCAGACCTACAGACTTGTAACCTCCAGAAAAGGGGCCTTGGCAAATTCTCTATGGATGAGTCTAGTCATCGAATTGGTATGATAAATACTCATTTGAAAATATCAACAGGATCAAAACTCTCAATGCTCAAAACCTCATCCATCTTCTTGAGATCAAAGCTCAGTTCCTCGTGTGTCAGTGGTAACATGATCCTGCACTGTGGAATCTCTGGAGATGAAAACACTGTGCGTGGACTCTGCAGAGCTACTTGGCGGCAGCTCTAGAGCTCAGAGTCTATGTCTGCCATGTACTTTCCACTGGAACCTGGCATCCTTCTGACTTCAGAGAGGAAATAGCCATAGGATTCCCAGGGTGGGGGGGGGGGTATGTTTTGTTACAATTACAAAGCTGCATAAAAAGCACACTTACAGCTCTCTCCTGAGAGGCCCTGTCAGAGCCTTACAAACACAGAGGCGGATGCTCACAGACAACCATTGGACTGAGTGTAGGGTCCCCAAGGGAGGAGTTAGAGAAAAGACTGAATGAGCTGAAGAGGTTTGTAACCCCATAGGAAGAACAATAATATCTACCAACCGGACCCCCTAGAGCTCCCAGGGACTAAACTACCAACCAAAGAGTACACATGGAGGGACCTATGGCTTCAGCTGCATATGTAGCAGCTTGTTGGGCATCAATGGGAGGAGAGGTCTTTGGTTCTAAAAAGGCTCGTTAGATGCCCCAGTGTAGGAGAATGGAGGGCAGTGAGGCAATAATGGGTGGGCGTGGGAGAAGCTTTCTCATAGAAGCAAGGGAAGGGGGGATGGGATAGGTGGTTTCTGGGAGGCAGGGAAAGCAGGAAAGGGGGTAGTATTTGAAATGTAAATAAAGAAAATATCCAATAAAAAAAAAAAGCAAAGCACACTTACTGAATACAGCAATGTGTGAATTGGTACTCTGGTGCCTTCTGCTTGGGACTATCCACTCCGAACCTTGCCCATAATCTCTTAACAGATCTGCTTCACAAACCCCAGAAATTATGCAGACAGCACCAGCATTGGGCAGTGCTTCTACTTCCTTAGGTCAAAACGAAATCTTTCCTGTCACTAGCTCCAGACCTTGTGTCGTGTTTCTATCACTTGCTGTGTGATAAACCAAAACTGTAAGTGACAGAACAGGGTTTTGAGCCTAACCCAGCCTGACTCTAACCCTCGCAAGGCACAGAATCATCACACTGTACCTTATCTTCAAACCCTTTTTGAAGTTCTACTAACCTCTGTAGAACTGTATAGAGAAGAGAAGGAAAGAGAATTCCCTCTACCAAATCATGAATGACCCTCTAATCATCCACTGTAAAGAGCAGCGCTGTATGTTTTTCATTGTTGTGCAATCAAGCACAGAACAATGCCTTAAAGGGATTCTGAAATTGTGCATGTAGGCCAGCAGCCAGCAATGCTAACAATCATAGAAATTTGTTAAAGAATGAAAATTTGTTGGGGGACAAGGTGTTCTGGATGTGGGACCCAGTAACCTGGATCTAATAAGCCCTCTGGTGATTTGGTTGCTAATGTTAGGACAAAAGTCCCGAATGATGACACTGTCCCTTGCCCACCCTCCTTGCTGCTCAGAAACTGAACTCTAGAAAGACACCATACTCATCAACTCTTCCGATAGCAATTCACAAACCAAACTTGTGAAAACCCACACTAGGGTCTCCATGCAAAGGACTCTGTCTCTAGCTACAATTACTACATCTCAGTTTTATGCTAGAAAAAATGAAGTCAATCAAGCCTCTCTTTAAAAAGAAAAAAAGAAACGCTACGTTCAGGACTCTGTGTTCCCTTAACTATTGCTTAAACTGCTCAAATAGTAGGCATGACATCACATTATTAATGTCTGATTGTCACTGAATTGATGTCCCCATGCTGGGGTTTGAGAGAGTACATATTTAATTAGCCAGTACTTTAATACCTCTTCAATAAATGTCTGCCTGTAGGACAAGTGAATTAATGAGCAGCAACTGGGAAAGTTCATCCATACTTTGCAGAACATGCTATGGCTTCAGGAGCTGGTGAGAGGAAGTTTTATAATTGGTTAAACTGGGGTCCAGTTGAGAAGGCTTCCTTGTTTCCAACAATGACTCAGACCAAACTAAGACAGTGAAGGGCATCTTGCCTTTTATAGCTCCTCGGTACTCAAAGGTGTGCCTCGGGGAAATCAGCAGCTCCATAGCCCCTGGAGGTTTATAGGAAATGCTGAGTCCCCCATCTGTGGCATCAGATTTTAATGTGATTCATCCCATTACAGTTTGACAGGCATGTTCATTGGGAGTAGGTCATAGGGTTTTCATCACACTAATCTCTCATGCTTTAGTAGGTTGTCCTTTTTGTTTGTTTGTTTGTTTGTTTGTTTTGTAGAGATGAAATCTAATTTCCCAGTGAATTCACGTATGTGAGAAATTTACTAAGAAGGGGATGGTGGGGGTAGGGATTAATTAAATTCACTCAGTGCCTTGGAAATAAAGCTTTAACAAATGATCACAAAGCATCCCACTGGTGCAGATGGGAAGCTGATCTCTCCCCTAGAAAGCATCCACTTTGTCTAGAGCCAGGCAGAATGCCAGGCTTCATGAAACATCAACAACCAGCGTCAAACTTTGCATAAGGCCCATTGCAAAGCTGGAACCATGATGGAAAATCTACCCCTGTGGTATCATCAATTTCTTACTCTCAGCCCAACCTGCTGCACTCCCTCAAATCCTGGGGTAGACACATTTGAAGTGTTATTTGCTCCTCTCTGGTTTGTATTGTTGTTATGAGATCGACAACTCATCAGCATAAAGTATTTCCCTCTAGAGCTTCAGCTTCTGCCCCCAAGCCCTTTATGAAGACTATTTACAATTAGTAAAATGACATGGATTGAGTTTCTTATTTTCTCCAGCTGTTCTTGATGCAAAATTAGTGGTCATGTTGGCAGGCACCAGAAGTGAGATAATATTAAAAGCATGAATAATATGCAAGACCTATAACTGGTGCCTTTTAATTATCTGTTATTTGTAAACAGATGCAAGGAATATGGAGACCTTTGGGACTGGTTCACATTTTTAGACACAGTGCCAGGTATACACATCAGTAAATACCTCTAAACTGTCCTGAAGTGAATGAATTCTAATTAGTCAATGAATATCATCATGCCATCACAATAACAAATGTTACCATGCTTGTACTTTAAAGGCTTATCTTAAAAGGTGAGAGATGAGATTTCTCCTCTTAGATGTAGTAACAGTTACTTTCTTACATGAAACAAATCAGAAATAAACCAGTATACTATGAACAATGCCAAAACCTTGTCCATCAGATGATAGTGTCTGAGGAAAGGAAGATACATAACGGGACTCTTATATTTGCCCTGCCTTGAATGAGTTGCCAGGCCATGGCCCCTGGAGATGGAAGCTCAGTAGAGCCAGCCAAATCCCACGGGACATCAAGACAGAGCTAAGAGTATAGGGAGACCAAACAGCTCATGTTCTCAAGGCAGATACTAGAAATGAGACAGACTTCTACAAAGATTTTGGAAGTTTGAAGGTGTTGTGTGCAGCTCAAATGTGAGAAACCTATATAAGGTTAAAGAAAACATCTCACACAGTCACCAAGGGGTGTCAGTGGAATGTACTCAATCCCTGAAACCTTTCTCAGCATGCATAATAACCTTTGGGTCATTAGATAGAGCATATAGAAAGGTCCACTCAGGAGAGACGATGATACCCCAAGGAGAGTTCAATGCTAGTCCTGCCTGGCAGTCCGAAAACACAGCTGAGAAGATCAAATGCTCCCCACATAGTTGTGTCCTGGGGAAAGAGCACCATCGAGTATTTTTAGAAATCCAGAAATATCTAACGCTCAATAATTTATAATTTACAAAGGCTGGTGTCTACTTTAAAATAACCACTCATTCAAAGAAGTAAGAAGAGTCATAATGTAGAAGAAAAAAACATGAGCTAATGGTGACCCAAGACTGATATGTTAGAATTACCCAATATGGACATTAAAACAATTAAGACAACACTATCTCCTTGTTCAAATGGTGATATAAACACACAAAGTTCTTTTGTTTGAAATGAGATCCTAATCGAGCTTCTGGAGGTCAAAATTATGATGTGTAAAATAAAAGCACGGGTCAAGATTGGACAGGGAGCAGAGAACTACCTTCCAAACTGAACCACAGAAATATAAATCCAAAGAAAGGAACAGAAAAGACAGGGGTAATGGTCCAAAGTGGTCAACCCCAGCACTTCAGCAGACTTAGTCAGAAAGATCCCAAGTTCAAGGCCAACCTGGGCTATGTAATCAGACTGTCTTTAAATAAATAAGCAGACATTCAGAGAACCTAGGGGCTGTGCTCCAAATTCAAGCTTCTTAGTATACTCGAGAGTCCTCATAAAGGGAAAAGAAGCCTTCCCAACTCTTGAAAATATGTTGAAATATTTTCTGAAAACTCTCCAAATTTTGTAAGTCTTCTGACAAGAATCATGAAGCCAATTATACCAGGGTACCTTGGAGTCATTATGCTCCACACCAGAAACAAAAAGAAAACCTTGAAAGACAGTACAGGATAAAAGTCAATGTCCTGTGGTGAGATATCCTCGGCCGCCATCTACAAAAACCACTAGCTTCACAGATGCCCCCATTACAAAGAAGTGCAAGGCATAGAACCCTCACCCCCACATTCAAGACTAAGATTCCTGAAGACCAGAATTCTTGAGGAGGCTAGTAAATCCAACAAGGGTCTATAAAATATCTTAAGTTGCTATCTTGCGAATATTTTTATCAACAAGCTCCTAAATTACCAGAGTTTCTTCAATTTCGTTGCTATCTCTTCCTTTCACTTCTAAGAACTTCTCCATGATTCTACCATATCCATTTTAGTTTCACGCATGTGTGCCTAGCACTCAGAACACTGCATTCTTTGAGATGTTTCTCCTCTGCCTCTAGTTCTTATTTAGGATTAACCAATGTTTGCTCTTCCACCTAGAGTGAGCTATGAGGTCACCACTGTTGCAGTTGTTGTCCCTGTTAGGCTGCCATTCCTTCTTGGTAGATGGGAAACTGAGATGCAGAAAAATTGAATTCCTTAGCACATAGCCAGCACGGGGACCAAACCAATGTCTCCATGAAGGACAGTGTGTCACATATGGCCACTTGTGTTCCTTGCCTGCCCTCTGCTCAACCCTCTCCAGGCCCTTTGGACAGTAAGTACATTGAAGACAAACACTGTTGTTTGTCTCTGTGTCCTTAACACCTAGACGATTGCTGAGCAGCGGGTGGGCACTCAGTAACTGTGTTTTAGTGAGTGATTCGTTTGTGATAAGAGCTATTTATTTGCCTTACTCTCAAGGCTAACTTTCTTTGTTCAGCTTGTTTCCTGGGACAGAGTGATTTTAAGTGGTCATCATAAGCAGTTCACGCTAGCTGGTGAGCACTCCCTTTGTAGATTGTCTGAGCCATGATGTTAGGTTTGAAGAGCAATGACTTGAGACTAATCTGGGGTGAACAATCACTTTGGGGTTCTGCAAGCCAGAGGTGGGCATCAGAACACCATAGAAGACATATCCTTATTCCCTTCTTTGCATGGTCCTCACATCAGGAATTAGAAAGCTTTGAGTTTATTTCCTTCATCTGTGGTAATTTTTCTTAAAACTTTCGTGCATTAAAAAAAAAAAAAACTGATAAAGCCAAAGAAAACAAATCTAACCCCAACAATATGCCAACAAGAACCACCTGTCTTCACAACTTGTCTGACACCTTGGCATTTACTCGGAGAATAAAGAAGATTGAATTTCCTGTCATGTGACCCTTTAAAAGTGTGAGATGAACATTTGCATGATTCTGATTTTCTCCCTTCCTTGTAACCAGCACAGAATTGCATAACAATTTAAAACTTGTCTAGATGGTTCAGATACAGATTTGAAAAACAGCAATTTGTGTGGGTAGCTGATTTATTTGTTTGCACTTGTTTAAATCTGCCAGGTAATGAAAATGATTACTGCTATCTACAAGAGAGGTCAAAGTGTCTTTGAGCACAGGCGTCCAGAGAGGAAATAATTATGAAGCTGTCATTGTCCCAAAGATGTTGACAGTGAAATATCTGCAGCATACATCAGTGAAAGTTTCAAACACAGAAATAATCACTGGCCCAAAGCTGAAAACCTCACTTCTGAAAAAGCATGAGCTTAAATTTATGTTCAGAACATTTTTGGATTTCCACCCCTTCTTTACCCCCAAATTTGGAACAACTTGGTTGTTAAGAAACCTGGACTTCTGGGTCTATACAACTACTACCTGCATGTGTAACATGTGATTCACGTCTTTCCTCCAGAATTTAGGCTTTGTACCTATGACTGATGCTTTGCGAAGGTCCCTCCTCCTCACTTTTGTTCTGCATGAAATTGCGGTTGCTTTGGCTTTTGCATTTTCCTCTGTATTTATCTCCCTCCTGCTAGCACAGCTTGCCTGTGGTGTTTTCCATTCCCACACTCCAGCTTCCCTGCATCCCTCCATGGGCGTGCCTTCTTCACTTTCTTCTGTTTCATAGTCTTCTCCTTGACGTCCCCTTGGAACCATCTTTTCTTTGGGGATAGGAGCTACTAGAAATCCCTGCTTCAGGATTCATGAATACTGATGGCTTTAAAAAACTGCCTTCCACAATGTGTTAGCTAGCTTTTAGTTACTGTGACAAAAGACCTGAGGAGGGATTAATCTTTAAAGGGGAAAATATTTATTCTTAACACATGTAGTATCTACCAACTTCATGTGGTTGTTAATTAAACAGTAGTGTTTTGTTGTGAACCAAAAGATTCTTGCGACAGATAGAAATTATCCTTATATTCTCTAGAAACACAAAGTGTTTTCTTGTGCCAGATGGTTAGAATGTCAGTGGTGTTGGAGATGATTCCTGTGTTGAGTTCTCTCTCCGTGTGCCTAGTGCCAGATCTGGAAGGTCCTAGATCCTTGAAAAATAATTGGTAAGTTTATAATGAAAGAACGCTTTCGTTTCAACTTGATAATTGAACCATACAGATAAATCTCATTCATTTACAAAAACAACCTTCCATAAATGAGCTAGATAGTATTCACTGATGTTGTCTCTTCATTATCTGTGTTTGGGAGTAGTTGTCCTAGTTCCCATGTCTTTCTATGGTCTATTTGTCCTGCCTCCCACACTTGCAAGGCTCTTTGTTTCTCCATCTAATCTGATAAAGGCCCCAAAGATCATACATTGATTCGTTTAGCCCAAGAAAATCATGTCTATGACATAACGTTGGGTAACCATTTTGGTGTTGAGAACTGCTGGAGGCTATCTGTGGGAATTAGTTTGCTCATAAACCATTTGCATCTTACACTGGGCAACTTACTTTAGAACTGAAGGACTGTGTACTGTAGAGTCACTATTGTTTAAGAATAAAAGGAGGACCAGCAGCCAGATGGGATACATTTATAGAAGTAAGCATAGTCACCTATTCCATTGGCCTAGTACTTCTACAATACTGACTTCATCTGGAAGCCAACACAGCGACATAAGAAAATTCTGATATGGATGATGCCCTCGGGAATTTACCATCTAATGTGGAAAATAAACCATATAAAAGGATGAGCTTTAAAAAGACATGATCAGATGAAAAGCCAGGAGCCTCTTTGATGGTAGGGTAACCAGAAGAAGCAGAATCCTCTTATTTCTGGAGGGCTCTAAGCCCAAATATTTCTGAAAATCGTTGAGGCACTTCCATATCCACGGCAACCATCAATCAATGCTTAGAACACTTCCAAGTTAAGTTTAGAATGAAATTCCATCCATCATTTGCTAACCTTTAGGCCAAGAGCCTATGTAGACTGGGACTTCAACACTTTTCACAATGTGTCTAGCAGCTAGTACCAGTTAATCAAGTCTGTCCTGTGCAGTAAAACTGCCACCCCATCAAAGGAAGTAACTACCTCAGCACCACTGAGAAAAGGTGGGAACTTTTGAAACTTACAGTCTGGTCAGCTCTTAGTGAGTAATAGCACCTAGTTGATTCTGATAAACTCTAGAGAACAGGTGCAGATCAGTGTGCAAAAATTATCCTGAAAGATAGGATCACCTAGCGTGGACTATGATGGTGTGTTGACGTCACTTAAATCACACTAGGATGAGAAAATTCCTGAAGAAGAAAATATTTAACCAGACACATAAAGTTTCTCTCAAAATCTGGGTCATTTTCAGTTTTCCATCACTAATCTCATAGCGCCCCCCCCCCCATTTATTACCTAATCCAGTTATCTGGCAGCGTCTTGGCATTAGCCCCTCCTACACCTCTATGGTATATTTATCCTAAGATCCAGCTTTATTCTCTAATCATGCTATTCATGTTTTCATGTACCTTTTCTATCTCTATCATTTGAAATGTCTTAGGACATATAGTAAGAAATTATCCCTTAACTGAAGCTCACATTTAACTAGGAAACTTACATTATTTGCTGAATTCAGCCATCTTAGCCCAATAGAGATCCAATTCAAAGGATGGAAAAACAAACTCTCAGAAGCCAGATATTTATACACTGCATTGGACTGTAAGACAAATCGCTTATCAGTGTAAGTTACCGGATTCTAGAGGCAAAGGTACAGGGTTTCACTGACATAGCACCTGTTTAAGATTTTTCTAACCAGTTGAACAAGAGCAAATGACAAAAGAGTTTGCAAAGCACTGATGAAGTTGGTGTGGAACCATGGGAAGTTTTCTCGACTGCTGACTTTAGCTCACTTCTCGCTTCAAACTTCGATAAGGACACAATTTCCCCAGGAGAGGTCAGCATGCTGAAATCCTTCTCATATTTCATAAATGTATATGTCATTGTAAAACTGGCATCCTGCCAGCATGAGAGATACTGTCAGGTTCCCTCGGAGCTCAGAATGCTATTAGCATGCATGACCTGTTTTCCAAATAGGATTTTGTGCAAAGCAGCACAAACTCGGGCTTTCTCTTTCCTATTAACTACTCACACTTGACACAGTCTTTAAATGATCTCATTAGCTTTCATCATAGCAACCTGCTTCCTAAATCCACATTTTTAGCTGGGGATTGTAGATTTGGGCAACAGTATAAAGTATGGTTAGGGAGTTGAAGTTCTTCTGTATCTCCTGAAGATTTCCACAAACTAGGACTAGAAACTCAACTGCCAATCCCATGACAGCAGCTGAGCTGCAGAAATGGTACTGTTGCCACACTATTTAGCAAAATCTTACAATTTACACAACTACCTCTGCTTGCACCACAGCCGTGTGACACTGGCCAAACCCTGCCCCTGAGAGCTGGATGCCTGCACATCATATCTTCCCAGAGATGGATTCTGTGTACTCCCTCCTCATGCATTTGTCTCTGTTGGCATGGCTAGTTTGTCTGAATGGCCTAGTTCCCAGGCAACGGTGAAAGATAAAAATTGAATTCTCCCATGTCATGGAGAAGCTGTACCTACAATTAAAAAAAAAAAAAAAACAACTTTCCATGTTTACTGGAATGGTGTTCCAAAGATGCTGAAAGGAGGCATGTTTTATAAACCCCCAATGAGTGTGACATGTACTAGTCAGCTTCACAAGAGAATGCCTGAGGCAATTAACTTATTAAGAGAAAGGGGGTTATTCAGCTCACAAACTGGAGGTTCAAATCCATGATCAAACAGTTCCGTTTGCTCAGGCCTCTGGCAAGGATAGCACCTCTTGGTGGATGCAGGTAATGAAGCATCTACAGACAGGAGCCATGACACAGAAAGAGACTGGGAAACCCAGCTCCCACAACTCCCTTTAAAGGGAAACTCCTGGAAGTTAAAAAATCGAATAAAGTTTCTTCTCTTTCAGGTCCATAGCATCTCGCAATGGTGTAGAGATTAAACCTTCCACCCATTTATGGTTGATGTTGATTGCCGATTTGACAGGGTCAAGAATCACCAAGGAGACAAGCCTCTGACATGTCTATGAAGGGGTTGCTAGGCTAGGTTAATGGAGTGGGAAGATCTGTCTCAAATGTCTTTGGCACTATTCCCTGGCCAGGGGGTCAAGTCTGAATTAAAAAGAGAAAGCTTCCTGAGCCTAAGCACACACCAGCTCTCTGCTTCCGAAGTTCAAATACAACGTGACCAGATGTTTCCTACTGCTATAGCCAGGCCTAACTTGTCATGAAGGACTGTGCCCTCAAACTGTACAATAAACGCCTCTTTAAGTTGCTCCTGTCACGTGTGTATGTACAGCAATAAGAAAATACCTAGTTTATCCATGAGCCTTTGTGGTACTACCATAGTTAAGCCAGAGCTGTGTAATAAATAAGGCATAGGTGGTCAAGTTGGATGATTTTTGACCCTAGTCACAGCGTGCTTTATGGCTGTCTGGATGAGCCTAGATGAGTTGATCCCTCCAGTGGAACACTTCTTACACAATGGAATGGGTCTCATAGGATTCAGCTCCTAGGTTGGCTCAGTGAAGACAAAAAGAACCATTCCTGTGTGTGTGTGTGTGTGTGTGTGTGTGTGTGTGTGTGTGGTTTGCACCCCAATAGAACAAATACTAGTCCCCATTTTGAATGTTGTTATTACCTTTTTAAAAAAATGAGTGGCCCAGAGGTCAGGAGCACTGGCTGCTCTTTCAGAAGTCCAGGGCTCAATTCCCAGCACTCACATGGAAGCTCACTAATGTGTGTAAGTCCACTTCCAGAGACACTGACAGCTTCACACAGACATCTATGAAGGCAAAATACCAATGCACATAAGCTAGAAATAATTTGTCAAAATATTTCTCATGTCTTTTAGTTAATACAAGTTTATTACTTTCATCTATTTTCTCTAGTGTTATCTCAGAATAAGATACATTTTTTTCTTAGCATAACACCACTCTTTTGTTCTGTTTTGTTTTGTTTTGTTCTGTTTTGTTTTACTGAGCATATATTTCACTGTTAGCTTTGTTAAAGTTTGCTAAACACAAACATGTTTTTCTTTCATAAATAACAAATAAGTAACTTCCTTTTTTCTGGTTATATTGCAAGACATTTTTGAGAAATGGAGAAAAACATAAAGGTAGAAATAAAAATATAACAAAACTCTGGCATTCAGAGACAATGACCTCTACCATTGTCTTTTAGAAAGTGGTTCTTAGGCGCCACAGGAATTATGGATCTGAGACCTGGGAGCAGCCATGTTGGTCACATGGTCATCCCAGTGACTCCTGGCTGTGAAAAGCTAATAGTTTCACCTTTGTTTTCTCCATCTTCACATCAGAGGACAGCTTCCGAGTTTCAACTTCTGTTTTACTTATTTATTTAATGTTAGGGGTCCTCAAGTTTTATACCAGCTTCATATTTCTAAGCTAGAGAAGTAGAGAATGCTAAAAAGTATTGGCTCAGTGGAAGCTTTGCAAGAGCAAGAGATGAAAGAGCCTCTTTCTTTCACAGTGAAGTTTGCCAAATGATCTCTGAGAAGCTGTGATACCATTCACAGCTCTGCCAAGCTGAGTTGAAACTGCTCATCTTGGCAGACATCTAGAGTGAGCATCTAATTCCTCGGGGTTGGTATGGGTCCTTCATCAGAAATAGTTCCATAGGCAGTATTTACATAACTGTGGCGGAGTGTGTGAATAAACACAGCTGTGGCATTGCCCTAAATATTTCTATTCAATGGGGAATTAAAAGAGAACTTTATCGCTGAACTACAGATAAACACAATTCATCAAGCAGTGGTCACTTCAACTAGGGAACGAAACAGGAGTTATAAAAGACTGGCCTGCTCAAAATAGCTCCCATCAGCCCTCCTGGCTTTATTGCTCCTCAACTCCCTCCTCCTTTCTTACCCCCAGTTCCAGAAATGTAGGACTCACAGTTAGCAAGGGAGTTCTCTCACTTTTTTGTATCCAGAGAAGGAAATAGAAGGTGTGCTTACTGGCTGAGTGGAGCCCTACTATAGGCCAAAATTTTCCCAGACTGTGTTTTTGGTTGTTTCCAGCAGGTTCAGTTTTTCCTTTTATGTGAGAAGATTGGATGTTAGTGGGAATTGGCCTTTTTTATATAAAGATTTTTAGTCCAACTGTGCTGTAATGGATACATGTTAGACACAGCTCTAACGGACCTATCTTGGGCCTCTCTTTGAGCTGCCATAGATTTTAGACTTTCAAATAGTCCTGATCCCACGAAGAGAAGGAAGATGATTGTGCAATATAATCAAGTATCACTTGGTAGTGGGAAGTGATAGAAATTGATCCACCTCACGTCTCAGAATCTGGAGACCTGACATCAGTGTGTTGACAGGGTGGGTTCCTTCTGGAAGACAGGATGGAGAAGCCATAACATACCTAACTCCTAGCTTCAAGTGAAAACCTGAAAAGCTTGCCCCATTGCTGCATCTCTCCATCATCTTTTTAGATGTTCATCTCACGTGTGCTTGTACTTGCAAGTATGCATATACCATGATGTAGAGGCTAGAGAACAACATAGGGGATGAAGACATTTAAGGCTTATAGAAATTAAATCTCTCATTTGTCATCACAGTACAAGTAGGGTTTCCAGTTGTATTTCACAGTAACCTAGCTTGAACTGGCTAAAGGACAGAAAGCGGGCACAGCAGAAGAGACACTGGAAGCACCAGCTCTGAGTGGACCTGGTCTCAGCCCTGCCTTGTTCTGCCCAAGACTACTCCCCTCCAAATAGACAGATAACCAACGTCAGATCTGTGATTACAGATGACTCAGCTCAGCTACACTCTGCCTCCCAATTTCTGACCCAGAGAAACTGTGGGATAATAAGTGTTTGGAGTTTCAGCCACATGGTTCTGAGGGATCTTGTTTCTTAGCAGTAGATAACCATCATGCTCACCTGTCTTCTATTAGCTTGTCCTGAAAGCCACCTGTAGATGCTCGCTTTCTCTCTCTCTCTCTCTCTCTCTCTCTCTCTCTCATGTTGAAAGAAGATGTTTTTCTCATATAATTTATCCTGATTACAGTTTTCCTCTACTCCAGTTCCTCCCCATCTGGATCCAGACCCTTTCTGCCTACCATTAGAAAACAAACAGGCTTCTAAAAGATTACAAAATGATAAATATAATAATATAATATAACATAACATAACGATAATCTCTGGTTCTTGGTCACCCAAGCAGTGTTGGGAGTAGGCCTTAAGTCAAATCAGATATTGCTTGGTTACTACCATAACCTTCATGCCAACATTGGCCTAGAGTATCTTGCAAGCAGGACAGCATTGTAGACAAAGGTTTTGTATTGGTTTGGTGCTTATGTTTCTTTTTTGATAGCCTGCAGAGTACTTTCTTGCACCTTCCTGTACTGAAGACAGAACATATTAGGGAGGGCAGTATGTAGGCACCAGTTCTTGACTTCTCCATGTTCAGTGAGTTGTGTAGGTGTTGTCTTCAGCAATGGGAACTTGCTGTTAATTTGTGGAGAGCAACCTATAGTCTTGGCAGCAGCCTGGGTTATTTGGGATTCCCATGGGATACCCTTGGCAAATAACTCAATTAGGTGTAACCCAATCCCAATACTAGACACTTCTTTTGGTGACAAGAGTCGTTAAGGTGGGACTGAGTGATTCCATTATTTGGCAATTTTGTTTAGATTCCCTTCATATATGGATATATTTTAGGGAGCTTCTACTGTATTGTTTTCATGCTATCCTTCAAATGGCTCTTAATTTTAACTATCTCTCATCATACCACCCAGAGCACACCTTGTCTTGTCTGTAGGTACTTAAAAGGCTGGGTTTAGTGAGGGTACTCTCCCTCCATTCAATCTATATAATTCATGAACACTTTAAAGCATATGCCCAGGCTTTGACTACTGCAGAGTTTTACTTGATAAGTCTTGGATAAGCTCCAAGCACCTGTATTTAAGTAAATGATGTTTTAAAAGAAATATACTCCAGGTTTCTGAGGGATCCTTCCATTAAGACCCTCTTCAATTGTCTTTGATTATAAAAGGTCCAAGTCCCTCCTCTGCTCTGGGTCATCTGTTCCTCTTCTTTAGGGATTAATCGAATATTTCAACTCACCATTCATTAACTTGTTCACCTCAGCCACTGGGAAGTCTGGCAGCAGCTATACTGAGACTCTTATGAGCCTACACAGTGGCTTTTCTACAACCAGAATCACACATCTAGTTTGCCTGCCAGGTTGCTGGGACCTGTCCCCAGAATTCCTAAATAGTGCTGAGAAGGGAACCAAATAGTCAAATAGTGTATATTTCTAGTAAATTCCAAATAAGGTGGTGCTGCTGAGCTTGGCCACACTTTGAGAGCCAGTGAGGGAAAAAATGGGATATTTAAACTTTGCCTCAGAAACACTCCAAGATTAATTCTCTGTGTCTGTCTCTGTCTCTCTCTGTGTCTCTCTCTGTCTCCTTCTCCCTCCCTCTCCCTTCATCTCTCTCTCTCTCTCTCTCTCTCACACTCTCTCTCTCTCTCCCTGCCTCCCTTCATCCTCTCCCTTTCTCCGTCCCTCTCTATCTCCCTCTTTTATTACCTCCTTTCCCCACTGTCTGTCTGTCTATCTCCCTCTGTCTCTCTCTGTCTCTGTGTATCTCTGTCTCTCTGTCTCTCTCTCTCTGTCTCTCTCTGTCTGTCTCTGTCTCTCTGTCTCTGTCTCTCTCTGTCTCTGTCTCTGTCTCTCTCTCTCTCTCTCTCTCTCCCCTCTTTCCTCTCTCCCCTCTCTACCCATACACACACTGTTCAAATAACCCCATTATTTACAGGTCAGGAAAGACTGTCAGAGGCAGGTGGTGGCACAGGCCAGTCAACTCAGGTACATGGAAGGCAAAGACATGATCACACATTCAAGGCTTGCCTGATCTACAGGATGAGTTTAATGCCTGAATGAGTTTAAGACCTAAATGTTGTATACAGCAGGTTCTAAGCCAGCCTAAACAATTTAAAAAGATTCTGTCTCAAAAAAAAAAAAAAAAAAAAAAAGATTTTTAAGGGCTGGGGACCATGTTTAATTGGAGAGTGTGTACTTAGCAAACATAAGTCTATGTTTAATCCCCAGCATCAGGAAGTAAATACAAATAAGTAGCTTCACAATTATTGCACTCTAATGGTGATTACAGATAGTCTAAGAGCAGATATTTTGGTGGACGGTTACTGGAGACAGAGGACAGATATTTTGGTCACTGGAGACAGAGGACAGCAAGGATTTCTGGGATGCCTTCAGTTTCCTATTGCTTGATCCAGTTTGAAATTGCATTGCATATATCCACTTCCCAGATCACATTCAAAGGCTGAACATGTGGTCCACATCATAATCCCAACACTTAGGATGCTGAGAATAAAGATTGCAAGTTCAAAAATTGACATAGCAAGACTCTGTATCCAGACAGGGAGGGAGAAGGAGAGGAAAGAAAAATCAGTTTGTATAAGTATAATCAGTGTATTTTTCTGAGATTTATGGTTCTTAAACTTTAGTTAAATTTACTAATATTGATAAAGGCTGTCAAAATCCAAAGGAAAGAGCCTTGTCTCCAGAGGACAAGTCTGCCTTCTCCTAGAGACATTCTGGCAACACACTAAGCAAACTCTGTGTGTGTGTGTGTGTGTGTGTGTGTGTGTGTGTGTGTGTGTGTGTGTGTGTGAGAGAGAGAGACAGAGACAGAGACAGAGACAGAGACAGAGACAGAGACAGACAGAGAGAGAAAGGCAGAGAGAGAGAGAGAGAGAGAGAGAGAGGTGTTGGTTTCCCAATGTGTTATTTTAAAATAAAAGCATCCAGATATTCAAAAGAAAACACTGTTGATGAAGTCCTGCCATGTTTTAACTTTCTAGAACAATAAATAGTGATAGAAGTTAAGCGACAGGTCAAGAGTATTCTTTAATGTGTTTCTAGAATCCCAAGCCTACCCTTGATGTCCTGTGTCTTCTTTGGAAAGTCCCTAAGAGGCACAGCATTGTTTTCCTCCTGGGTTGGGACAGATGTCAATGCTAGGGTCCCCTGACTCTTCACATAAAACCTTCAGGCTGTTATGGCTTGTTTTCAAATTTCTTACAAAGAATGCTAATTGTTGCTCAAACTCCTTAGAGACATCCCACTTTCCAAATCATTTTTTCTACAGTTCAGATTTCTGAGTTAAATGATTTTCTCCAAAGGTCAGTTTCAAATGTTAATGGGGCCAGGTTGCCTTGAGATGTCTAATGTTCATGTGATCTGAAAAATAGTTATCTTCAAAGGCAGGAGCGAAACATGGCATTATTAGATGTATCCCAGGTGATAAATTCCAGTCTTCAGACTGCTACAGAAGACAACAGTTGCCTCTCTCTTAGATGCTACCTAATCTAAAACAGAGCTGTTGTAATCTGTTTTTAAATTCATAGGTTCACATGCGTTTGAATCCCAGAATTACCATCTGTGTAGCCTTGGGTAAATTATTTCCCTGCCCATCCAAACCTCAGTTTTCAATAATGTTAAATCAGTTAATGATGGAAGTCATAGGATTATTGAGAACATCCTACTATTATTATATTAAAGGATTACAAACTGTACCTGGAATGTAGTAAATTTTTAGTGGACTGTAGTGTGATTATTAAGCAGTGAGAGGAAATTAATACATGGATATTTTAATTCTGTTTGAGGTTCCCAGTACCAACATCAGTGAATAAAAATAAATATTTTCTCTGCAATAGAAAATAACTATACTGAAAAGAACAGAGCTGGTGAACGCATGGCAGTCCGGCATGGCAGTAAGAAGGTTGCTGGGAAATCATCGTTCTGATTGAATAGCAGTTTACAAAGGATTACAGTGGCCTTTACACAAATCTACACAGGATAAAACTGCATAGGCATATAAACTGTACCAATGCCAATGTCCTTGTTTTGTTACTAAAGTGTAGTATATAAAATCAGGGAAGCTGGGTGGGGCAGGACAGACCATTCTGTACTGTTTGTGCACATCCATATTAACCTGTAGTTCCCTCACAATAACAACTTAAAAGCAAACATTACCCATCTCAGTCACTGTTCTGTTGCTGTGGAGAGACACCATGATCAAGGCGACGCTTATAAAAGAAAGCATGTAATTACAGGCTTGCTTACAGTTTCAGAGTCTCGGTCCATTATCATCATAGCAAGAAGTATGGTGCTGGAACAATAGCAGAGAGCTATATCCTGATCTGCAGGCCTCAAGAGTGACAGAGAGAACCTGACATAAGCCCTTGAAACCTCAAAGCTTCACCCCCACACCGCCAGTGTGACACACTTCCTCAGCAAGACTGCATTTCCAAATGTTTCTAACTCTATCAGAATTCCAGTCTCTGGTGACTACGCATTCAAGTATCTGAGCCTATAGGACCTGTTCTTATTTAAACTGCCATATACTGCTCACTGACCCTCATAGACTTGCAGCCATATCATGATTCCAAAGTCCATTCAGTCCAACTTCAAAAGCCCCCAGAGTCTATCGCAGTCTCAATACTGTTTAAGCAGCCACAGTTCGAAGTCTCTTGTGAGACTCATGGGTTCTCTTCATTATAACCCCCTAAAACATCAAAACCAAAACCAGAACACCTTCTTCCAATGCTCTTGGGCACAGAATATATATATTTCCATTCCAAAAGAGAAGAAAGGGAACACACAGTGAGGAAATGCTGGGCCAAAGCAAGACCGAAAAACTAGCTGGCAGAACTCCAGATTCGTCATTTCCATGTTTACTGTCAAAAGGTTCTTCAGGTTTCCCATTCCTTTCCGCTTCACTGACTGCAACAAACTCCTCTGTTTGGGGACAGTTCCATAGCTGGGGTGCAGCTTTCCTTGGCAGGTATCTCACAGCCCTGGCATCTCCAATATCTTACAGTCTCCAACACAATCTGGGCTTCCCCTTCATAGCTTCACACAATGGCCTCTCTGGGCCTCCATGCAGTGACACCCCTGACATATGCCTGGTCTTGGCAGCTTTTTTTAAGCTGTGGAGAGAGATTCCACAACTCTTTTCTTGTATCCTTCACTCTAAAGCCAGAACTGTGCTGCCAGATGAAGCCAAGTTCTGCTGCTTCATGGAAATGGGACTTGGCTCATACTTGTGTGTGTGTGTGTGTGTGTGTGTGTGTGTGTGTGTGTGTGTGTGTGTGTGTGTGTTTGCGTGTGTGTGTGTGTGTGTGTGTGTGTGTGTATTTATTTACTAACTTACTTACTTACTTACTTTACACTCCGAATTTTATTTACCCCTCTGCCCCCTGTCCACCCTGCAACTATTCCACATCCCATACCTCCTCTCCATACCCCGTCTCCACGAGGATGTCCCTAGCCCCTAACCCCCATCCAACCAGACCCTTAAACTCTCTGGGGCATCTAATCTCTTGAGGGTTAGGTGCATCATCTCTAAATGAACACAGACCCGGTAGTTCTCTACTTTATATGTGTTGGGGGCCTCATATCAGCTAATATGTGCTGCCTGTTTGGTGGTCCAGTGTTTGAGAGATCTCGGGGGTTCAGGTTAATTGAGACTGCTGGACCTCCTACAGGATCATCCTTCTCCTCAGATTCCTTCAGCCTTCCCTAATTCAACAACAGGGGTCAGCTGCTTCTGTCCATTGGTTGGGTGCAAATATCTGCATCTGACTCTTTTAGCTGCTCATTGGGTCTTCCAGAGTGCGGTCATGCTAGGTTCCTTTTTGTGAGTGCTCCATAGCCTTAGTAACAGTGTCAGGTCTTAACCTCCTCTTGAGCTGGATTCCACTTTGGGCCTGTCACTGGACCTTCTTTTCCTCAGGCTTCTCTCCATTTCCATCCCTGCAGTTCTTTCAGACAGAAACAATTATGGGTCAGAGTTGTGACTGTGGGATGGCAAACCCCTCCCTCACTTGATGCCCTGTCTTTCTGCTGGAGGTGGGTTCTATAAGTTCCCTCTCCCTATTATCAGACATTTCATCTAAGGTTCCTCCCTTTGAGTCCTGAGAGTCTCTCACCTCCCAGGTCTCTGGTGCATTCTGGAGGATCCCCCCATCCTCCTACCTCCTAAGGTTGCCTGTTTCCATTCTTTCTGCTGGCCCTCAGGGCTTCAGTCCTTTTCCCTCACCAATTACCAAATCAGGTTACCCTCTCTCCCCGGACCCTCTCCCCGCGGACCCCTGTCCACTTTCCCTCCCAAGCCCCTCCCTCCATTCCCACTTGTGATTGCTTTCTTCTCCCTCCCAAGTGGGACTGAGGCATCCTCACTTGGGCCCTTCAGCTTGTTGGCCTTTTTGAGTTGGCCCACCCTTTCAATTACATTTGCATCAGCTCTCTGTTTTTGATGGTTTCCTTCACTGCTTAATATTTTCCTTAATTCCTTTTTACAAGTTGAATCTGGGTGGGGTCTTGCCCTGAGATCATAGCTCCCTTGATTCCATCTAGTATCAGGCTATACTTTAAAACTTTTATCTCTTTGAACATTGAACTTAGCTCCATTATACTTCCTGGTGCTTCTTTTCACTTCAAACTATATGTTTTGTATTTCTTTTCGTCCAGCTTGCTCTTTTTAAATAGAGATCTGCATAAGTCTGATCACTAATAATCAAGCAACACAGTTAATTCTAGATTGTCTTGAAATCTCCTCTACCAATGTCATTAACCCAAAACTCTTCTTTTTAGCCTCAGGCAGATCTTTGGACAATGGCAGAAAGTATCGACATTCTTTGCCAGAAATACCATAAAAAAATGGTCTCTAGGATGCTTATTAATATTCTTTCCCTCTGAAACTTCATATCAAAACCATCATAATTTACATGGTTCTCAGAACCCCTGACTTCCATGCTCCTAGTGGTATGGCCTGTTAAACTCTGCTTAAAGTGTTCAGCTGCTTCCATAATCCAAAGTCCCAAGGTCCACATTGTGCCAAGGAGCAGCATGGTCACGCCTGGCAGCAGTCCCTCACCTACTCCCTGGCTTTTGAAACATCAAAGCTTCACAGCCCTTTCTGCTGCCCAGGAGCACACTCCCTTCCCATCCTTCTAATCCTACCAAAGAACTCCCATCCCTACTGACTATGCACGTGAATGTAAAAGTCTATCGGGGCCATTCATATTCAAACCACTGCACAACCAGTCTAAAACATTCCACTATTAAGATACTCACTCTAAACAAATCATTATCACTATACCTCTAGTGGCCCAACTTCAACTCTGGCATAAGCTTTGGTGTTCAGTATTAACTGTGAGATACGTGTACGTGACTCAGTCATACTCAAGTGTGCCACAAATAAGGTTCCTAAAGAGTAAAGACTTGACAACTGGAGAGTAGTGGTACAGACCTACAATCCTAGAACTTGAAAAGGCAAAAACAGGAGGTAGAATTAACAGTTCAAGATCTTCCCTCAGTTACATAGAATTTGGGAGGTCAGTATGAGCTACATGAGACCCTGTCTCAAAAGAGAAAGAAAATCAAAGAATATGAAATTTAGATCTTTTAAAAAAAATATCTTAATTGACTAACAGTGGGAAACAGGTTTAAGAACGTGGCTAGTTACTGTGGTCTGCTTCAGACCACGGCAGGAATGGTGTGGAAGCAGTACTAAAATCTTCTGTGCAACTGAATTAATATGATCTCAGAATAAGGTGCATCACATGAAAATGAGATATCCTTAACCTGGGGGATTTGGTGGCTGTGATGATGTTGTTACACTGTGCTCCAAAGGCACAGACAAGAGCCTGGGCAACTGATGATTGAATAAGTGAATCCATGAATGATGGAATAGTGGAACCATAAAGGTAAATGTCCAGAATAAACATTGTGTTTGCTTTAGAGAGGTTGGCTGTGATGAAGCAAAGACTACCAGGTCATCCTGCAACTCCTCTGTTTGCCTCCCTAGGCAGCTAGAAATTCACTCGCCAGATGCTAAGCACACAGTGATTCTGAGAAGTAAGGACTCTGCCACTGCCCAAGCCTGGTTCAGCGCCATTCATTCCAACGCTGGTGACTTGCTGACCCGTGTGGTTGCTGACATCAGGGAGCAGCTGGGGAAAACAGGCATTGCTGGCAGTCGTGAGATCAGGCATCTTGGCTGGCTTGCAGAAAAGGTAAGAGAAAGTCTTCCTGTCAATTGCCCATAGGTTCCTCCACTGAAATTCACTCATTTCATAGGCTGCTTCTCTTCATATGGGTAATTAGATTTCTTGTCCATCACAGAAGATCTCATATGTGGGGAATTTGGGCTAATCAACATTCATTTCCTAGCATACTTTCAAATATGTGGCAAATTACACATGATCCCTAACTGCTCAATGGACAAATGAGGGGACTAATGAATACTTTGATTTCTGTTGTGCTCTCTAGTACAGCATCTAGGAGGAAGGGGGTTGAAATGGTTGCTCAGACTGCATTTATTCGGATGTTAATGAACCTGCTCATCAATTAACTAGATCCTTTAGGAATCATATGTTTACAAATGACAGCAATGATATTAATAATGAGGTTTATTGAGCAACTACTTTGTGCTGATTCATTACCACCTTATCTTTTACTTGTACTTTTAAACAAGTAGGTTTTAAATGTCATTCTTAATAAGCATCGATTTTGTATGGGATGCAGGTTTAGGCAAAAGTGGCAAGATTCATATTTAAAATGAGTGCATGGCAGCATTGGAATAGTAAACATCTTAAAAATTAGTTATTGGAGCATATTTCTCATATAAAATCATGGGTTTCCTAAAGGCATATATATATATATATATATATATCATATCTACACTCCTTGTTTCTTTCTCCCTTAGGCCAGCCCTCTTCCTTTTCCTAGATCATCCTCATTTCCGCTTTTACATGTGTATGTAAGAAGTCATACATGTGTTTGAAAATAGGGACAAGATTAAAATATAACAAAGGGTTACAACTGCAGAAGTTTAATATAATTCATAATGTCATAGCTTAGACATTTTAACAAATCAGGCAATTAAATAAGGATCTCTGAGGCAAAGATGGGCTAATGTGGACTGTGTCACTGTTTGGCCTTTATATAAATGATGAATTAAAAAATAGTTCTTTTACATTATGATGATGGTGATGATGATGATGTGAGTGGGGGTGGGGTGGTCGTGATGATGATGATGATGGTGATGATGATGATGTGAGTGGGGGTTGGGTGATGATGATGATAATGATGATGATGAAGATGATGATGATGACATCTATGTCTCATGGAAGACAGCTGCCATGGAAAATTTTTGTATATAGCATTAAGACTCAGATTTCCTTTCCCAAAGCATGTGCTATGTTGAGAATAGTAAGGCTTAAAGGATTGAAACTTCACCATTGTTCTTACGTCTGATTGCTGTCCCTTGAACCTTCTAGTGCTTCTGAACACTGGGTTTTGAGACAGTTTGACCTCCCCATGACTCCCCTTCTAATAGATGGTAAATAGGAATAGAGATGTTGCAATCACATCTTTCCTGCCAATGAATCCTGTCATCTGAGAAGGCCCCAGTCAACTGGCACTTGGACATAACACCCGAACAAACCATTCGGCTGTTTCCCACCATGGTTCTTGGTCAGCACCTACCTGTTCACACATGGGTCTGGGCCACAACATTCAGTGCAGAGTTGGTTGTTTGGTTTGGGGTTGTCCCATCTCTCAGATGTCAGAGAGCTAAAGGACAGAACCAAACAGTGACACAGTCCACATTAGCCCATCTTTGCATCAGAGATTCTTATTTAATTGCCTGATTTGTTAAAATGTCTAAGCTATGACATTATGAATTATATTTATAGCATAAATCTAAGCTTCTGCAGTTGTAACCCTTTGTTATATTTTTGTTAAGAGCTTCAATATCATAAGACCTTGGAAACTCAGGAAGCCTGTCATGATTTGCTGACTCAGAAGGTGACCAGAAGTGGAGGCAGCTGTGTGACTGTGACAGAAGAGTCACAGGGAAATTTGTAGTGATGGACTATTTCCACATAGGGATTTCTGTGGTCTTGATATAAATGTACATGTTTCGAGTTGGTGTTCTTAATGAAAATCGTACAGGAAACGTGCACAGTTGGCATTTGCAAAGTCACAGTTGCTAACACTGGCCACCATTTACTTTCTCTGGTGTGTTTCTTTGGGGGCAGACCTATTATTGAGCAAGCCTGCAGTTTCAAATGACAGAAGTTCAACTCTGCTTGACCACAGGGGTTTGTGTAGGCCATGTTCCAGGATGAGCTTCTAGTGTGCCCGGGATGGACTTAATGATATTAGTCACACCTTTCCACTTCTTTGTGTTTCTGTCTCCTTTGATGATTTATTCTCAAAGAACTCATCTCTGCTTGACCTGAACATTTCATGCTCATTTTCTTACTCTTGGCTGTCTCTAAATTGAATCCTCTGTGCTCCACCCCTTCCAACAAAGGCCCTAATATTAAATCTAATTGGATTGATTGTCATGGCTCATATTTAGAGCTCCAGTTGTGCTGAGATCAGGATGAAACAAGTCATGTCCATTGAAAAATAAAGAAGGGAAGTTTTCTTTTGGGTAGCATTGGGGGAGGTCTGTATGAGAGTCTTCCTATATAGCCCAAGCAAGTATACAATGTCTCAGCCTTCTAAGAGCTGATAGGACACATGTGTGTCACCAGAAAGGTACAGATTTTTCTTTGGAGAGAGTATAATCATGATTGCTCTGATTTTTTGAGGCCATGTAGCCCAATCTGTGTAGCTAAGGATCTCCAAAACTTCTAATCTTCATCGGTCACGATGCCTGGCTTATGTGGTGCTGGGTATCAAATACAGGGTTCTGTATATGGTAGGTAAGCACTCTACCAACTAAGCTTAAACCTCAAGGGGCCATTTTTTCTTTGTAATGGAAAAACTTAGAATAATAGAGTGTATATAGATACAGTAGAGATGGGAGCAGCAGACAAAAATAGGGGCCTATTAGGATGGAATGGGTCTTCATTTGGTTAAGGTCCTAACTTGGGTGGTCCTAGGAGAGGAAATGGAACAAATCTTCGGTGTCCTAGCAGAGAGAAATAGGAATTCCGATTAATGGCTAAAGGGATTTAAAGCAGAGGTAGTTGATGCAGTGTAGCTAAGATGCAGGAAACACATAGAGGTTCTTGAGCATAGACACAATATGCTGTGCTATCCTTTGACCTGAAAGGGCATGGGCAGGAGCAGTAACTGAAACCATCAAGAATCCTGGCTGTAGATAAGGCTGGTTACTCCCAACATTGTCTTTAGTAGAGAAAGCCAGCTTCTGCCAACCCCTGGTTACTGGCATTATGTCCTTAGTTCACAATGGATGAGGCTGACCGGGAGCAAGAGACAAAGATGAACACTGGTGACATTTGCTGATGTATGTGAGCGTCCCAGGACTCACAGAAGGATGTGAAGAGGCACAATGGAACCTCTGGAAACATAGCCAGTATCACTAGGACTGATACTTTTCAACTATGTGAACAATAATGATTTTAAATAAAGATTAGGATTGTAGGGATGTGAGAGGGATGGTTGAAGAAAAGAGTGTGTCATGCAATGAACCAGCTTGTTTAGACTGGTCTTGAGGCGAGGGTGCATGAATAGCACTTAATGATATGTATGTATGTGTGCATGAACGCATTCACGTGCACACATGTGTATGTGTGTGTTATATGTCCATGTGACAGGAGGGTACACTTGCCTACGTGCCTATGAATATAGGCTTGGAAGATGTATGTGCTGTCCAGAACCCACATACATGCCAGATCCATTATTTTTACTTAAAAACTGAGTTATATCTTTGGCTTATCCCAGTCATCCATAGGTCATTATTAGGTGTTCCCATGGAGCAGTAATAAGAGCATATAAAAAGCCCCTTCTGTTCTGGGAATGCCATTATTCTTACAATATAATTTCAAATAATTATTGCAGATGTCTCCTTGAGTGTGTGCTTCAGTGTATTTATAAGAGCAATAATGACTTATCATGGACAAGTATTATAAGCAAGAATGTCCTTTATTGCTTTTAACTCTAAATTTCTCCCAAAAATTACCATACATCAAGCCCAAGGGAACAAATCCAAACAAGGCTTATTTTTGAATAGATTTTTAATACAAAATTCTAGTGGAGATTCATATGGATGGCTTTTAGCCAAATACAATGAATGGCAAATCCTTAATACTGTGCCTTTCTTATCACAAATATCAAAATTTCCTTGGTATTTGTAAAGATATAAAATGTGATCCTATATATATCCAGCTGCAATTTACCTTAAATTGGTGTCCTTTGTCTTTCCCTATACTGTTAAGCTTTGATTTGGGGATAAATAATAGGAGATCCATGACAGGACTATGCAAATCATATTTAATCCCAAAGTTTTACAAGGAAGGCTTACATGAGCATAATGTGAAGCGGCATCAATTTCCTTTGTAAAATTCTGTTCCATGCAAATCCCAAGACCTCCTTGACTCTACACAGGAAGAAAACTGAATACTAACACTCTTCTCTCTTTGAGACAGTTGAGGAAATCACAAGATGGCTCTTTAAAAACCATGAGATCTCCAACAACTGGAGAGCTCATTGCACTGCCAGAGAGGATAAGAAGAAAAGAGTGTGTTATACAATAGTTCAGCTGGTGGGGAGAGCAGGCAAAGAGAGAAGGGCACACCAGAGACAGTTCTGAAGGTCCTGCCATGCATGAATAGCATTGACTTAAAGAAGTGCGTGCATGCATGCGTGTGTGTGTTTTATATGTAGACATGTCAGAAGGGTACTCATGCCTATGAATGCTTGTAGAGGGCAGGGAAGAACATCAAATGATCTGCTCTATCATTGCCATCCTTAAAACAGAGTCTCTCATTGACCTGGGGCCAGGCTAGTGGCCAGTGAGCCCTGGCCATCATCTTGTCTCCAGCCCTCATAGCTCTCAGAGTTCCTAGGGTACACGTGGCTGCATCTGGCCTTTAATGTGCATTCTGGGATGCCCACTCAGGTTCTTATATGTGCACAGCAAACATTCTTACCTATTCAGTCATCCCTTAAGCCTTTTGTGGAAGATATAGAGAGTTACAGAATGATCTCAGTCTGGATTGGTGAACAGGAGAAAGTGTCTACATGCAAAAACAGAGATAAAGGAACTCCAAGCTGATCTAATCCAACCTCTTGTTCTTATCAAAGAGGAAATGCAGACTCTGAAATGGAAGGTATTTTTATCTAAAGTCACACTCAAAATTCATGCACAGAAATAAAGACATAGTGGGACAACACTAGATTAAAAATATTTCTTTGATTTAGTCTTTTTAAGTTTAATTTTTATTAGATATTTTCATTATTTACATTTCAAATGTTATCCCCTTTCCTAGTTTCCCCTCTGAAAACCCCCTATCCCTTCTCGCCTCCCCCTGCTCACCAACCCACCCACTCCCTCTTCCTGGCCCTGGCAGTTCCCTATACTGGGGCATACAGCCTTCACTGTACCAAGGACCTCTCCTTCCATTGATGACCAGCTAGGCCATCCTCTGCTACATATGCAGCTGGAGCCATGGGTCCCACCATGTGTTTTCTTCAGTTGGTGGTTTAGTCCTAGGGAGCTCTGGAGATACTGGATAGTTCATATTGTTGTTCTTCCTATGGGGCTGCAAACTCTTTCATCTCTTTGGATCCTTTCTCCAGCTCCTTCTTTGGGTATCCTGTGCTCCATCCAATGGATGACTGTGAGCATTCGCTTCTGTATTTATCAGGCACTGGCAAAGCCTCTCAGGAGACAGCTACATCAGGCTCCTCTCAGCAAGCTCTTGTTGGGGCATTCACAATAGTGTCTGGGTTTGGTGGTTGTCAATGGGATAGATCCCCAGCTGGGGCAGTCTCTGGATGGGCATGGTCTCTGCTCCATATTTTGCCTCTGTAACTCCTTCCATGGGTATTTTGTTCCCTCTTCTAAGAAGGACCAAAGTATCTACACTTTGGCCTTCCTTCTTGAGTTTCTTGTGTTTTGCGATTATATCTTGGGTATTCCAAATTTCTGGGTTGATATCAACTTCTCAGTGAGTGCATATTATGTGTGTTCTTTTCTGATTGGGTAACCTCACTCAGGATGATATCATCCAGATCCATCCATTTGCCTAAGAATTTCATAAATTCACTGTTTTTGATAGCTGTGCAGTACTCCATTGTGTAAATGTACCATATTTTCTGTGTCCATTCCTCTGTTGAGGGACATCTGGGTTCTTTCCAGCTTCTGGCTATTATGAATTAGGCTGCTATAAACATAGTAGAGTATATGTACTTATATTACATATTGGAATATATTCTGAGTATATTCCCAGGAGTGGCATTGCTGGATCCTCTGGTAGTACTATGTCCAGTTTTCTGAGGAACCACCAAACTGATTTCCAGAGTGATTGTAACAGCTTGCAGTCCCACCAGCAATGGAGGAGTATTCGTGTTTCTCCACATCCTTGCCAGTATCTGCTGTCACCTGAGGATTTTTGTTTGTTTGTTTGTTTGTTTGTTAGTTTTTATTTTTTATTAGATATTTTCTTTATTTACATTTCAAATTCTATCCCGAAAGTTCCCTGTACCCTCCCCCCACCCTGCTCCCCTACCCACCCACTCCCACTTCTTGGCCCTGGCGTTCCCCTGTACTGGGGCTTATAAAGATCACAAGACCTAAGGGCCTCTCTTCCCAATGATGGCCTACTAGGCCATCTTCTGCTACATATGCAGCTAGAGACATGAGCTCTGGGGGTACTTGTTAGTTCATTTTGTTGTTCCACCTATAGGGTTGCAGACCCCTTCAGCTCCTTGGGTACTTTCTCTACCTCCTCCATTGGGGGCCCTGTGTTCCATCCAATAGCTGACTGTGAGCAACCACTTCTGTATTTGCAAGGCACTGGCATAGCCTCACAAGAGACAGCTATATCAGGGTCCTGTCAGCAAAATCTTGCTGGCACATACAATAGTGTCTGCATTTGGTGGCTTATTTTGGGATGGATCCCCAGATGTAGTAGTCTCTGGATGGTCCATCCTTTCATCTTATCTCCAAACTTTGTCTCTGTAACTCCTTCCATGGGTATTTTGTTCCCTATTCTAAGGAGGAATGGAGTATCCACACTTTGGTCTTCCTTCTTCTTGAGTTTCATGTGTTTTGCAAATTGTATCTTGGGTATTCTAAGTTTCTGGGCTAATATCCACTTATCAGTGAGTGCATATCAAGTGACTTCTTTTGTGATTGGGTTACCTCACTAAGGATGATATCCTCCAGATACATCCATTTGCCCAAGAATTTCATAAATTCATTGTTTTTAATAGCTGAGTAGTACTTCATTGTGTAAATGTAACACATTTTCTGTATCCATTCCTCTGTTGAGGGACATCTGGGTTCTTTCCAGCTTCTGGCTATTATAAATTAGGCTGCTATGAACATGGTAGAAAATGTGTCCTTATTACAAGATGGGACATCTTCTGGATATATGCCCAGGAGAGGTATTGCTGGATCTTCTGATAGTACTATGTCTAGTTTTCTGAGGAACTGCCAGACTGACTCCCAGAGTGGTTATACAAGCTTGCAATCCTACCAGCAATGGAGGAGTGTTCCTGTTTCTCCACATCCTTGCCAGCATCTGCTGTCACCTGAATTTTTGATCTTAGCCATTCTGACTGCTGTGAGGTGGAATCTCAGGGTTGTTTTCATTTACATTTCCCTGATGATTAAGGATGTTGAACATTTCTTTAGGTGCTTCTCAGTCATTCTGTATTCCTCAGTTGAGAATTCTTTGTTTAGCTCTGTACCCCATTTTTCAATAGGGTTATTTGGTTCTCTGGAGTCTAACTTCTTGAGTTCTTTGTTTACATTGAATATTAGCCCTCTATCAGATATAGAATTGGTAAAGATCTTTTCCCAATCTGGTGGTTGCCGTTTTGTCCTATTGACAGTGTCCTTTGCCTTGCAGAAGCTTTGGAATTTTATGAGGTCCCATTTGTTAATTCTTGATCTTACATTACAGGCCATTGTTCTGTTCAGGACTTTTTCTCTGTGCCCAAATGTTCAAGGCTCTTCCTCACTTTCTCTTCTATAAGTTTCAGTGTCTCTGGTTTTATGTGGAGGTCCTTGATCCAGTTAGACTTGAGCTTTGTACTTGAGATAAGAATGGATAGATTCGAATTCTTCTACTTGTTAACTGCCAGTTGAGCCAGGACCATTTATTGAAAATGCTGTCTTTTTTCCACTGGATGGTTTCAGCTCATTGTAAAAGATCAAGTGACCATAGGTTTGGTGGTTCGTTTCTGGGTCTTCAATTTT
This sequence comes from Mus musculus, assembly GCF_000001635.26. Lineage (NCBI taxonomy): Eukaryota > Metazoa > Chordata > Mammalia > Rodentia > Muridae > Mus > Mus musculus. The sequence continues at coordinate 55,741,013 of NC_000081.6, read as the reverse complement.
ATTCCATTGATCTACCTGCCTGTCACTGTACCAATACCATGCAATTTTGTTTGTTGGTTTGTTTGTTTGTTTGTTATCGCAATTGCTCTGTAGTACAGCTTGAGGTCAGCGATGGTGATTCCAACAGACTTTCTTTTAATATTTCAACACATTTAAGGTTTTCACTATCCTAGGTGAGTGTGGGAGATCTTTCCATCTTCTGAGATCTTCTTCGATTTCTTTCTCCAGAGACTTGAAGTTCTCATCATACAGATCTTTCACTTGCTTAGGTAGAGTCACACCAAGGTATTTTATATTATTTTTGACTACTGTGAATGGTGCTGTTTCCCTAATTTCTTTCTCAGTCGGTTTATCCTTTGTGTAGAGAAGGTTACTGATTTGCTTGAGTTAATTAATTTTATATCCAGCTACTTCACTGAAGTTATTTAACAGGTTTAGGAGTTCAATGGTGGAAATATTAGGGTCACTTATATGCTATCATATCATCTGCAAATAGTGATATTTTGACTTCTTCCCTTCCCATTTGTATCCCTTTGATCTCCTTTTGTTGTCTAATTGCTCTGGCTAGGACTTCAAGTACTATGTTGAATAGGTAGGAAGAAAGTGGGCAGCCTTTGTTTAGTCCCTGATTTTAGTGGGATTCCTTCAAGTTTCTCTTTCATTTAGTTTGATGTTGGCTCCTGGTTTGTTGTATATTGCTTTTATTATGTTTAGGTATGGGCCTTGAATTCCTGATCTTTCCAAGACTTTTTATCATGAACAGGTGTTGGATTTTATCAAATGCTTTCTCAGTATCTAATGAGATGAACATGTGGGTTTTTTTCCTTTGAGTTTGTTTATATAGTGGATTACATTGATGGATTTCCATATATTGAACCATCCCTGCATCCCTGGGATGAAGCCTACTTGATCACGATGGATGATCATTTTGATGTGTTCTTGGACTCAGTTTGTGAGAATTTTATTGAGTATTTTTGCATCAATATTCATAAGGGAAAATGGCCTGAAGTTCTCTTTCTTTGTTGGGTCTTTGTGTCTTTTAAGTTATCAGACTGATTGTAGCTTCATAGAATGAATTGGGTAGAGTTCCTTCTGTTTCTATTTTGTGAAATGCTTTGAGGAGTATTGGTATTAGGTCTTCTTTGAAGGTCTGATAGAAGTCTGCAATAAACCCATCTGGTTGTGGGTTTTTGTTTTTGTTTTGATTGAGAGACTATTAATGACTATTTCTATTTCTTTAGGGGATATGGGACTGTTTAGATTGCTCATCTGATCCTGATTTAACTTTGGTACCTGGCATCTGTCTAGAAAATTGTCCATTTCATCCCAGTTTTCCAGTTTTGTTGAGTATAAGCTTTTGTAGCAGGATCTGATGTTTGGTTTTTGGGGGTTTTTTGTTTTGTTTTGTTTTGTTATTTGTTTTTGTTTTTCTGATTTCTTCAGATTCTAATGTCATGTCTACCTTTTCATGTCTGATTTTGTTAATAAGGATACTGTCCCTGTGACCTCTAGGTAGTCTGGCTAAGGCTTTGTCTATTTTGTTGATTTTTCAAAAAACGAGCTCCTGGTTTGTTTGGTTCTTTGTACAGTTCTTTTTGTTTCCACTTGGTTGATTTCAGTCCTGAGTTTGATTATTTCCTGCTGTCTATTCCTCTTTTGTGAATTTGCTTCCTTTTATTCTAGCACTTTTAGGTGTGTTGTCAAGCAGCTAGTGTATGCTCTCTCCAGTTTCTTTTTGGAGGCCAGAGCTATAAGTTTTCCTCTTAGGACTGCTTTCATTGTGTTCCATAAGTTTGGGTATGTTGTGGCTTCATTTTCATTAAACACTAAAAAGTCTTTAATTTCCTTCTTTATTTCTTCCTTGACCAAGTTATCATTGAGTAGAACATTGTTCAGCTCCCACATGTATGTGGGCTTTCTATTATTTATGTTGTTATTGAAGAATGGCCTTAGTTTGTGGTGATCTGATAGGATGCATAGTATTATTTCAATCTTCTTCTTATATCTATTGAGGCCTGTTTTGTGACCAATTATATGGTTAATTTTTTGAGAAATTACCATGCGATGCTGAAAAGAAGGTATATCCTTTTGTTTTAAGATAAAATGTTCTATAGATATCTGTTAAATCCATTTGTTTCATAACTTCGGTTAGTTTCACTGTGTCTCAGTTTCTGTTTCCATGATCTGTCCATTGATGAGAATGGGGTGTTGAAGTCTCCCACTATTATTGTCCGTGGTGCAATGTGTGCTTTGAGCTTTACTAAAGTTTCTTTAATGAATGTGGATGCCCTTGCATTTGGAGCATATATTTTCAGAATTGAGAGTTCATCTTGGTAGATTTTACCTTTGATGAGTATCAAGTGTCCCTTTTTTTCTTTTTTGATAACTTTATGTTGAAAGGCGATTTTATTTGATATTAGAATGGCTACTCCAGCTTGTTTCTTGGGGCCATTTGCTTGGAAAATTGTTTTCCAGCCTTTAACTCTGAGGTAGTGTCTGTCTTTGTCTCTGAGGTGAGTTTCCTCTACGCAGCAAAATGTTGGGTCCTGTTTATGTAGAAAGTCTGTTAGTCTATGTCTTTTTATTGGGGAATTGAGTCCATTGATATTATGAGAAATTAAGGAAAAGTAATTGTTGCTTCCTGTTATTTTTGTTGTTAGAGTAGGGATTCTTTTCATGTGTAGAAATTCTTTTAGGTTTGTTGAATGATTCTTGCTTTTTCTAGAGCATAGTTTCCCTCCTTGTGTTGGAGTTTTCCCTAAAGGGCTGGATTCGTGGCAAGATATTGTGTAAATTTGGTTTTGTCATGGAGTACTTTGGTTTTTCCATCTATGATAATTGAGAGTTCTTCTGGGTATAGGGTAAAATTATTTCTTTGATTTAGTCTTTAGAGAAATCCTTTGCCAATTATTCAGTACAACCATTGACTTCTTTCCTCGAGTACAGGTACCAATCCTCAGAATCTTAATGCCACCACAGGCTATGAACAGAGACATCTTCCTTGGCTCTCTACTTCCTGGATCATATGTTATCCCCATATTGTGTTTCTGAAAGAGCTCTAAAACTCATAGGCAAGTTGCATAAGTCAGAGGAAAGCCTTTCCATTTGCCTCTAGTCTGTTCTGATGAGGTCTATAAATACCTAGCTCTGCCCATAACTTATAGTGTGTATTCTACCTCAAACTTACTTTTTTAATTTTTTAAAATGTTTTTTCAATTATTTATACATTGCAGTGTTCTCAGTGGTCCTATTTTACATTAGAAAGATATGTTCTCACTCTCTGAATACATAGAGAAACAATAGTAAATGGAATTAATGGAACCTTTGAAGTCTGTTGTGTGTCCCCTTGTGTTGGGCAGTTGAATTGTCATGGGATTCATTTACAGGTGATTTCACATTAGATTAAAAATGCAACACAGCAAACCAAAACACCTGTTTGTGAGCTTCGAGATGCAAATAGATTCTCAGCTTTATTTGTTATTATTTCAGATTCTTTTCAATGCAACGTCCTTGTAACTATACCTTCACATGGGTGCCACAGAAGATACTGGTTGTTCATACTGTGGCTGCTCTGATTTAGGCAATGTGTTTTAGTAGCTTCAGTCCCATGAGGTAAGCCTGGAAACTCCATGGAACCTTTTGGAGATCCCCTTTCTAGAATCTCAGCTTCTCTTTCCAGCACTTTCCATCACACTGAGCCAATAAAGGGGCCCAGGAAACACCTGCCCTTCTCAGTAAGGCTTCCCAGACAACACTCCACCTGCAGCATCACAAACCAAGAGAACAGATTCAAAACTAAGAGACATCTAATAACAAGTAGTATCCTTTACAATAGTATAACAAGGAAAGAGCAATACGAGCTATCACCCTTTTCCATCCATTATTATCTTGTTCTAATCCATTTGTGACACTGAGTCGAAAGTCAGAGATTCTTCACTTAAAACCCACTTGCCAATGTCAGCTAATTAGACTTCTATGTTTAAGCCTTTCCTTTATTTTCCATACAACAAGACTTCTTCCTTTCTTCCAACTTTTATGCTACTAAAGTGTAAAGAAGTCTTAGAGAGGCTGGAATCATCTTCGATGGGACACATCAAGGGAAAACAATGTTTCTAGACACACAGTTTGCATATTGACATGACTAAAGAGTGATAGTTGCCATGGTACCCTAAGTATGAGCAGCTAACTGTAGTACATGTTCCTCAGTCAACAGATTATTATGCAGATGGAAGATATTCCTCCTGAGTATATACCACACCCTTCTGTCCAAGGTCTATGTGTAATATATCAGCTTTTGTTGTCGATCTACACCCATACATTAAAGAGGATGGGTGATTTTTCTCTTTGTCTACAAATGTTAAATCTACATGACATTCCCCAATAATGAATAATAAAACAGGGGTGAAAAGTGATAACACAAAAAAATATACCAGTAATAACTGTAAAAATAAAATTCGAACCAAATATTGGTAGAATTATAAAAGAAATAGCTGCCTCTGGGCATGTTGATATTGACACCATTCAAGGCATTGTTAATGAATTGACAACCAGAATATGGTAGAGATAAACTCAAAGCCAAAGAAAAGAGAGTGGCTGTGACAGAGGATGAAAGACCCCAGAAGTAAGGACAGTGAAAGGTTCACTTGGGAAGAATCCATAGACACACATTACATCATTTAAGGGTAAAGGGATGGTTGTTGTTCTAACAGTCAAAGACAGGCAGGAGGAATGTAGCCAGCCTGGGTGACACAGTGAAATGCTGATTCAAAAGAATTTTATATATTGTATTAAATATATAAAAAAAGAAAATGCAAAGGATACAGTATTATTAGTTGATGAAAACTTAGAAAGGGTAAGACCCTTTTCCAAGACACAGAAAACAAGCTGTTCTGTCTCAAAAGTGGCGAGGCAAAGAAGGCAAGGAAGCCGTATTCAAAGTACTACAGATTACAGTGTCTTGTGTACAATGGAAAGATGCACTGTCATTCCCACTCTTTCTAACATCTAAATAATAAATGCCAATGAAATAAAGTAATAGTCACACTTCCTCTATATGTTTATAGGTATGAAGAAGAGACAATTTATATGATATTGATAAAAATTGGTAAGGGTCATGGAATCATCCTTATGTTCCAAACTAATCATTACATCCTGTTACAACCCATTACATCCCATTGTGTAGTTTCAGCTTTCATAGTCAATTTTACTGCTTAGCAGCCTGTGCAAAAGCAGAACCATTCACTATCCCCACCTGACTACCCTCCTCCCTCCCTCTCTCCCCTTTCTTCTATACACACACACACACACACACACACACACACACACACACACTCCCACTCTCCTTCTTTCCCTCTCCTCCTACCTCCCTCTCTCCCATTTCTGTGTTCATTCATCTATCCATCTCTGTCTCATTTTCTATATACTATACAGAGCCCTCTCTCTCTCTCTCTCTCTCTCTCTCTCTCTCTCTCTCTCTCTCTCTCCCTCTCTCTCTCTCTCTGTGTGTGTGTGTGTGTGTGTGTGTGTGTGTGTGTGTGTGTGTGTTGGTCTCCATGTTCTATTTTCTCACCTAGGTCCTCGTTGGTCCTCAGTCTCAGCAGTAATGATTTATCCGCAGCACCCTCACCAAGTTTCAGATAGAGCCAACCAACCATTCCACCTTCACATTTTCTAGCTCCCTTGCCCAGATCCATTAAAAGAATCTCAAGTGTAAATGTGAAACAGGCCCGGCCAGCATCAACGAGCTCCTGGTAATCAAGTTCTCAACCATGTAATTAATGGAGCGATATTTCTGGAGTCTCTAAATAAATCACTTACCATCTGCCTAAAATGTGCCTAAGTCAGAATTTCCCACCACTCCTTACAGGGAGAAAATAGTTTCTAACCTGAAGGAACTCCCATCTGATAAGAGACGGAAATAGAAGAGTTGTGCAGGCTCCTTCCATCATCCCTAAATCAAGAAGGTTGGCTATGTTGGGAACCAGACTGTTAATGCAATTAAGTACTAATCGGTCTGTTGTGATGTTTTAAAAAGCAGTCTTCGAGTTCCTGCGTGAGTCACATTTGAGATGGAACAAGGCTGAGGGAAACCTGGCAACAGCTTGGAGAGCTTCCTTCTTGGCTCAATGAGCCAGCATGGATTTAAGTCTCAGTTTCCCCTACACATACTTCCATTCTTTCACATAAGACATCAGAGATTTACACTGGGGATGCATGGATGGGTACCATAATGAACACATGAACATGGGCTTCTTTTTCCTCATGATTTCACAGGGCACAGTTTAGTAGCATGAGTCATTTGTAATCTCCAAGGTGCCCATGTGAGAGCGGTGGGATTGTGGGCATTTCACCCTTTGTGGGATGACTCATACATCTTACTGAGTGCCTGCCTAAATCTCTTTGGAGAACATGATTTAACTCCAAACAGACTCTCTGAGCCCTGTTTGTGTAACTATTAAACTGTGATAACATTGGTTCTACAGTCTAGATATTGCAAGCTGCCCATTGCTTATAGGCTAGATATTATCCAGAAAAACCTGACTCGAGTAAAGAAAAGAAAATTTCAGAATGTTTCCCCCCACCTTGGTTTTTCTATTCACTTCCTATTCACCCTATCAGTGAGAAGGGATTCTCTGCCCTGAACAGGGTGAAATACCTGTGCAGGAAATACCTCACCCTGAGCAGATGAGCAGTTGTTACCCACACATCCTCTTGGCTTGAGGGTGGAGGACACTACACAGGATGCAGGGCCACTTGGAGGATACATTAGGGAGCTGAGTGAACCAGCATGTAAATCAATGTGTAAAGCATGCTTAGAAGAGACAAGAGGGAGAGTGCCCTGTGCTCCCATAGGAGGATGTGACCCAATGTTATACAGATAAAATCTTCTTAAGCATCCAATGGAAGTCTTCAACCTATACCTGGTGACCTGAGAAAAATGGCATGGGAAATGTTTCCTGATGGTTGCAGGATGTATCAGAGGAAAGCAGAGCTCACTAGTATGCATCAAGGATCATGGGAGCTGTCAAAGCAACACATGACAGTTTATCATACAGTAGTCATTGGGCCTTGCATTTGATAACTTAGATTTTTTTTCGAATCGTTTTAACTGTTGAGTCTTAAGGAGGGTTTTGCTGATAGAAGGTCTTAGAAGTAGACCCTGAGGAAGTGAGTGAAACAGGGCACAATGAAGGAAGATGAGCAAGGTCATGGTAACAGCTAAACTCTGACTTCAGCTAAGCCTCCCAGCTCTGGGCACCACTTCTACACCCAGCGCTCTCACAGGTTAAGCCAAGAGATTTTATCCCTGCTGTGAGCCAGGCATTGGCTATGATAGCTGGAGATGGGAGAAGGGACTTATCTGCTACCTAATGTGGGTTCTCTGAAGAAGGAAGGAGTGTGTATGAAGCACCCTGCATCAGGTTGTTCTTCCCAATAGGGTCGATTTTATGAGAGAGCAACAATGTCTACTATAACCACTGCCACAGGGGAGGAAATTGAGCAATTGTCCCTGAGGTCCTTAGAAGAGGATGGATAAGGACAGTGGGCAATTCTGAGACATACAGAAGCTTTCAGCCACCACCCTCCATGCAAAGATTTGCTCACAACTGTCCTCACAGTATAGCATCCTATCCCAGCATGGACTCTTTCTCCATTTCCATTTTGAAACTCCCTCAAGTTGTTCTTCTCAACCTCTGTGGGCTGAATTATTCTCCTGGGACATTTGGCAAGCAAACGACATTCTGTATACTGCCTTCTACTTAGAACTGGAAATGGGATTACAAGTACAGATAGAGTTTTAGAATCACTCCCAAATCAAGATGCAGATGAGGAGTATAGGTTCAGCCAGACTGTCAAAAACAGCTTCACTTGTATAGCTATTACCACAATTCATGGAGAGGCACTATTCCCTGAAGTGGTTTTGCCCCACAGACTGCAATCTTGCAAAGAAAATGGACATTGGCTTCAGCACCTAAGCAGTGTCTGGGAAAAAAAGTCAATCTGAGATTGTCCAATGAATATGATGGTCTATTGGTAGTAACAGTAGCCAGAGCATGATCTCCTAGTGCTACAGTGTATGTTCTCTGAAATGAAATACAAATTACATTCTGTCTCCAAAGTGCTCTTCCAAACTTTCTGGGCTAAAGTTGGAGTTCTATGGTCTTTTTATCTGTATAGGCTGTTATAGAGTTCAGGCTAACGTCCAGTTCAGTATGTAACATAGGAAAACCTTGAACCATCAACTTCTGGTCCCTCTGCTTCCAGCACCCCAAGGCTGAGATTATAGGCAGGTACAATCATACCCAGCTTATGTAGTTGTGGGGATTGAACCCAGGGCTTTCTGTGCACTAGGCAAGCCCTTTGCAAGGTATGTCTCTAGCCCTCATTTCTGTGTTCAAAAATAAAAAGCCCCTTTCAAGGAGGAGTGTTGAGCCCATGAACTTTGTCATTTAAGGATTGTCTTACTTGAAATGTCAAGTTTCTCAATCTTGAATGAAATGGGGGTGTGACGATCTTTGAATGGCTGATCTTCATTCTGTACATTCTTTTACATTATAATAGCTTTAGACTAGGTGTCAGGATCTGCTCCATGATTGCTCTCTTGCCTCCCAGGAAGTACAACCCAGATGTGTTCCTTGCTTTTTCCATGTTCGCTAGAACCATGTATCTTTATAGAACTCTGGAACTAGAAGAAAAATACAACAGATATGAATTAGCAATTTATGAAAATTAATCATAGTCTTGCAACTAGTTTGCAATAATCATGAGCCCATAACTTACTCTCTCTGACTTTCTCACCATGCATAACTGACTTTCCGGTTTGCATCTCATCATGTATGCAAAGCACTATCATGTTTATTCAGACTTGTGTGAATGCATGATCCTGTCCTTGCTCTACTGCCACTGGAGAAATCTACTGGAGTGGCTGAAACTTGGGTGAGAACAGAGGTAGGCACAAATCAGGATCTCTACCTCCTAGAAAGGCATAGTCAAAAAGTAGAGAAGTTCTTTTGGAATAAAAGGAATGGAAGAAGAAGGTGGAGAAGAACTTTAAGCTGCATCAAGAGGAAAAGGAAGATGTGGTGAGAATCTGGTTACAATGCCCATTGACCAAGACCCTTCATTACTTACGAAGCACAGACACCTCATGCCAGTCCTCAGTGGCTTCTAGGTACCAGCCTAGAATTATAAATTACAGAATTATAAATTCCTGCGTTAATGTATGAGCCTGTCTACTTTCATTCACAAGACACATGGCTGTCTCTGTGCTAACACATGCTGACACATGCTAACACATGCTGACACATGCTAACACATGCTGACACATGCTAACACATGCTGACACATGCTAACTCTGTGGCCTTCCTGCCTTCCTGCACTCCTCCTCCCTTCCCCCACTTCATATTCTCATTTTCTCAGATATGCAGGAAACAAAGAAAATACTGTATGAACTATAACCTAATATTTCTCAGGTGTGGATATCATGGGCTCGGCTACATACTTGTCTCTAGTTAGCTGACCCCTGGTTGCACTACCTTGTTCATCATGGGTAACCCCCACTAATGGATGTAAAAAAAAAAAAAATGAAGAAAGGAACCTCAGTTTAACTGGAGTTTTGTCCAAAGCAATATATAAAAAATGTATTAGAGAGCCCCACCAAAGAAGAGAGAGTTCAGATGCATCCGTGGGTGTTTCACTAAGTCTTCAGATGAGCATTCACTTTTGCAAGCTGCGATCTCCCAAAACTCTAACTTGTGGCTACTCACCACCTGCAGATGCTTTCTGCCAGTAAGTGCAGTGGAGAGGAAGTAGCTGGGGTTCTCTCTGCAAACGGGTAGGGGGCAAAGATGGGAGTGAGCACGATCAGGGTGCATGGTACGAGATTCCCAAATGATCGGCAAAAATATCATGTTGGAAAAAAGAAAGGAACCTTAAAACAGTAGTTATTTAACTCTGCTCTCACATCAGAGGGAATAAGGGCTTTTTCTAGAGCCAGCTATGAGTGAGCATGGCCCAAGACCGCAGATTTGGGTCACACTGAATTTTATGTTCCAACATGGGAACAGTTATCCGAAGGTTTTTAAAGTAACAGAAGAAATACAGAGACCAAGGCTCTTTGCATATACATTGGTGGACACATCAGAGTTGGGGTTACAACAACAGGGGAGCCTCCAAGCCAGTCTCAGAGGCTACCTGACACCTACGTTTTGGTTGGTAGAAGCTAGTGGTCTGTTAAGTTAGTGCATTTTTCAGAAGGTTTCCTGATACTCATAAGGATGTGAGATAAGACTCAGAGAGAGGAAAGGGACAATAAGACAGCTAAAGATGGCCCAAGATAAATTATAATTAGGCATGGATCTGCGACCTCCAACCATTCTTTGACGTGCTCGTCAGATCATTGGCCTGGCAGAAGGTTCAGTTGGTTAAAGGGTTCAGTTTCTTTTGTGGACCTTGTGTTCACATTTAAAAACAGCTTTCTGGAAGCTGTGTGTGCACCTTGGTATTATTCTGTCAGAGTGAGGTCAGGAATACAGGAACCAGCTTCTCCTGGCACGAGGTCTCCCACCATTTGATCCGGCACTGAGATGTTTTTCTCCTGTCAAAAGCACAGAGGCTTTATTGTGTATAATAACTGGGTTGAAAGGTCATTTTCGTGCTTTTCCTGCCACCTACAGAGGCTTTCTCCACCTGACCTTTTATTGGAGGCAAAAATGCTCTAAAACCAAACTGGAACCATTATAAGAATCTTGGTGGTGAGGGGTGAGGGCTGGTGTTTTTTGTTTTGTTTTGTTTCTTGTTTTAATTCGTCCCTCGTCTTTTAAGGGTTTGACATGGTTTTGCTTGAGAACCATAGCAAGGTTTTTATTTTTAATGAAAATATACAGTTGGAATTTACTGACCCATGTGCTAATGTCATGCATTGCCTCTACTTCATTCATTAGTTAGAGCATTGAACACATGCTACATGCCACACGAGTGTATGTAATATACCATGCTGATGAGGGGAATGGAGGAGATAGTTGCTATGGTAGAGTTTCTGCTGTAGCAGAGAAGCGGGGTAGTATGTACAAACTGATAATTTAGTGGGAAGTGTTACAAAGACCAGGCAAGGTGAATGTAGGAAAGAGAAATTGCTTCTCAGTCATTGTTTAGAATGGTCAAGAGTTGGAAATACGAAAACGTCCCCTTAGGACTCACAGACAAACTAGAAATACAAGCATGAAGCTATGCATTTCAAATATAGAACACTACATTTGATGATATATCGCTGCACTAAATCTATGGGGATCAAAGGGAAAAAAAATTAGTTACCTTGGCCTGGGAGGCTAAGTGAGATCTTTAAGTACAATATTAAGATCAGATAGAAAGACTCAGGATACTTTTGTCAGCAATCTCCTTAAGCAGTTGTACCTCACTCCTATGCTGCTATATTGCGCTTTTAGAACACTTTGGATGGCTTCAATGACAACCTATTGCAGAGTATAAGAATCAACCATAGAGTCACATGACAGCCTTTTTTTGTATACATGCATATATTTGCTTTCTCTCTTTCTCCCTGTCTACTCCTCTTTAGGTTGTAGATCCAGGCCAGAAACCTGGAGTTAAATTGTGAAAAAGAGAATGGGCATTAGCGTGTTGCTGTATCAACCAAGGGTGACCAGCAAACTCTGTCACCCTGGGAAGCTGAGTTCTGTAATGCCAATACTACTTGGAGTGCTAAAGTAGTCATAAGCTGTATATATTTATTAAATATTTGACTGAGATGCATTGCATTGCTTTTTATGAAATACAGTTCCAAGGCTTTATGGATGGTTCTAAAAATAGATTTGCACACGAACATTTCCAATCTTGCATCTCTTAAAGTTGTTTTGCCATGGTGTTTTAATTTTTAAGAACTATACAAGTTTTAAGTACATAAATAAACATTTTCTTGATGTTTTCTAGAGTTATTTGATCTTTTTCAGTTATCATAAATGCCTAAGACTCTGTACATATTGAAAGTCTGCACCTACCCTATACGTGTGAGCACTGAGAACAAAGTCTGCTTTTTAAATTGTATTGACAAGAAATTTGATTCTCTGGGCCTTTTATTGTTTTATTATAAAGTGATCATAGAAAAATCCAACCATGGCAAATCCTGGAATTTTACACATAATATTTTCTTTGTTCATTTTTCATTCAAATACAAACTGATTCTAAATAGAAAGCAACCTAAGCTTTAAAAAGAAAAATCTAAATCCAAAAAGAACAAGCTTGCTATAAAGATCCAATCAGTCTTTGTCTCTAAAATCACCAATTGCTGAAAGTATACAGTTTATTGTGCCACCCAAAAAGAGAAATTGACAGTCCTAACACAAATGTAAGTATCTGCTTTGAATCACAACCCACCTGGGATATGTGCAAACTTTTCTACCCTGCTAGGGTTGGAAGAAAGAAAGAGAGAGAGAGAGAGAGAGAGAGAGAGAGAGAGAGAGAGAGAGAAGGGAGGGAGGGAGGAAGGGAGGAAGGGAGGAAGGAGAGAGAAAGAGAGAGAAAGAGAGAGAGAAAGAAAGAAAGACAGACAGACAGACAGACAGACAGACAGACAGAAAGAAAGAAAGAAAGAAAGAAAGAAAGAAAGAAAGAAAGAAAGAAAGAAAGAAAAGAGGGAGGGAGGGAGGGGCAGAGAAGGAAGAAAAAGAAGAATGTAGCAGGGCATGGTGGTGCATGCCTTTAATCCCAGCACTTGGGAGGCAGAGGCAGGCAGATTTCTGAGTTCGAGGCCAGCCTGGCCTACAAAGTGAGTTCCAGGACAGCCAGAGCTATACAGAGAAACCCTGTCTCCAAAAACCAAAAAAAAAAAAAAAAAAAAAAAAATGTAATATAACAATTTTTAAAGGCTTGTTTATTACATTAGTGAAGAAGTGGGAGAGAGAGAGAGAGAGAGAGAGAGAGAGAGAGAGAGAGAGAGAGAGAGAGAGAGAGTAAAAAGAAGGAACACATGCAGTGATCATTACATATGCCTGAATTGGAGATGTGTTGTTCTGCTTATGCTACTTGAATGATAAAAATAACACTTGAAGTTAAACAGACTTACTTTAAACTTTCAGCCTGGCCTGGTGGCTGCCCCCTAGGATGCCAATATTTCATCCCTGGAAATATGATAATGCCATGTGGATATTCAAGAAAAGGATTTCTCCTTTTCTTTTATTTGGATTGAGTTTACTATATTTGTATTTATTGATTGAGTTCTTCATGTGAGCAGAAAAGCACATTGACAATCATGAAACTCTGGGGTCCTGCAATGGAGTACTTCTTCCCTGAACTTTTAGGCAGCCCCATATTTGCTGCTTTCTCCAGTGCCTACTTAGGGCAGGATGTACGCCGTGTACCAAGACCCAAGCCAAGCTGCTGACCTTTACATTTTGCGAACCCTCAGCTGAGATGCTGACCTGAGCTCACACATATTGCTGGATCCATCATGTTGCTTCTTGGCTCAGATACTAATGTGCAGCTAATGAGTTGCATAGTGTACATATTAAACTAGTGAGATTGCCAGATACACAGTGAGATGAAGTCGGGAAGGAGCAGCTACAAGTTCACAGGCATCGTCATAGAGACGAGCAATTAGAAAAGCTGTGTTTCAGAGTTAGTCCTATGGCTTATAGGAAGTAATATGTAATCAAGGGATAAGGGAAACACTGCCATGCATCTTCTCCTAAATTAAAAGTTATTCCCTCCACATGAGAGAATGCTTTATGAAGTGTGAACTAAGGAGAAACATTGAAATGTTTGAAGAGCCCTGTAATGAGTTTTATTACCCAAAGTAAACTGATATCTAACCTTGATGATCACTCAGAGTAAATTTAAGACCTCTCTAGACAGGCCATGTGGCCCTGGCCACAAGTACGTGGGTGTTGGTGACATTTCAAGACATTAATGCTGTCTATCTTTTTCAAGACATGCCCAGCCAGATCCAGGGCATCTGTATGCAAATTTTCTTTCCAGTGCATTCTGGGAGACACACACTATGCCAAAGAAATATTGTATCCAATCTGTGAGTGTATCCAGAGAGGTGGGCTCCTAATACAAGGCAGGTTAGTTCAAGTGATTGCTGACTTATGCAAGTAGCTCATTTGAGAGAGTGCTAACCTAGCATGCATGAAGATCACCCTAGGAAGCATAGAGAGTCTGAGGCTAGACTGGAATACATCAGCTCCTATTGTCAAAAGAAAGAAAGGAGGCAGGAAGGGGAGAGGAGAGAAAGGAAGAAAAGGGAGCAAAGCAAGGTGGACTGTAAACTCAGTCATGCTATTAAGAAGGCTGTTTTGACGTTCAAAAATTTGTTTCAACTACCTCCAGAGAAAATGGGGACCCAGGAATAAAGAGCAATTCTGCACAGTTGCGTTTGTGCACTCTGGTTTTATGAGAAAAACGGGGTACCTGCTGTGCTATCATGAGGAAAAGACCCCATTCTGAAGCCCATTCTGTTCTTTCACCCATTGGTTTCTTGGGGCAGGGTGGGGGCAAGTGGGGTGGTTGGGAGAAAACCCTGGCAGTTTCTCTGAGCTCCTACAAACAAATGGTCATAATAATGCGTGCAAAAGCAGCTCAGTGGGTACTTCAGAGCCCCACTTAGGCTATTGTTATTCGTTTATTTTTAAAGATACTGCTTTTCCCAACTGTTTCTTCAGTTGAAAATGAAATCCACATGTGAAAAATACTGTCGTTGGGAATCAATAACTTTGGAGATAATGCTACATTTTCCCTTTTGAGAAACATTAGTGCTTTAATACATCCTGATAGAAAGAACCCATTTCAATTTGTTTAGTATAGTAGTGTCTGAGTCCATCTCACCATTATAACTCCCACTGTAGAGAAAATGGCATAGAGTTGATTTTCAGAAATGGCTTAAGCTGTCGTATTTACTCATTCTTTGTTGCTGACTGAACACCCACTGCTCTTTTCTATTGTACTTGGCTGTTGGAAGGTGGTGAGATTCACATTGTTTCTGAAGAGCCCTATGGGACTCCCAACAGTGATGCCAAGGAGTAATGACATGATGCAGAAATTCAGACATTAGATTCTACCCACAATCCTCTGAGACAGAACAATAAGGTGGCACAGGGGGAATCTCTAGTTTGCATCTGTTCCCAGGAGAGTCCAGTGTACAAATGATGCCTACTATGGAGAAGAGATGCTTGCAAACACTAGAGCTATTCCCCTGTCTTTGCCATTTCACTGATGTCATGACCTGAAAAGACAATTTTAACATGTTTAAGCTTTTCTTGTTTGAGAAATGGGCAGCCGAGCTACTTTGCAGACTGTGATGATTAAATAAGGTGGTTGATGTATACAGCATACTTACTTATTCGTGTATCTGAGAAAAGAAGACCTCCTAGGTAGCACCACTGTTGCTGTGGCTGTGGGAACCGCACGTGCAGGGAGAACACCACTTACTCAAAACCACTTCCCTCCAGTGCACAGTTCAGTACTGGAGGGATATTTTATCAGTTAATTATGGATACCATGACGTGAAGAACGGGGGGACACATGGATAAATTCAGAACAACTCAGTCACTCTTTCTGTTTGGAGGGACTCTGAAAATATCTATAGAGATGATAGTAGACTACCTGGAAGTATGTATGTATCGTTAGAGTGTGAACAAATCCTCCGCTTAGGCATGGAAATGGAAAGATCTTGAGTTTGTTCAAGAAATCCAAGGAAACTTCATCTGTTTTGGTAACTTGGATGTAATACCTTCCTATCACCACCACGGGTCTCAAACATATTCTTTGTCTGACTTAATTTTCTTTACAACATGTCTGGAAATATAAAAACACATTAAGGAATCTAAAATGATATCTCAAGTTTCTTCAAGAACTGGTGTTTTCTCTACAGCTTCTAATTGCTATTTGCTTACTTTTGTGTAGCTAATTTTTCTTCTCTCTCTGCTTGGTAAAAGCATAAGGACTCACCAGGTAATGAAAGTGGCCATATGTAAAGTTCTAATTGCCAGGAGGTGATTTCTAGCTCAGCAATGAATAAGACTGACGATAATCTGAACTAATTGCTTAAGCGCTGCATTCTCCATTCACAAAACAATTTACTAGTTTTAAATTGACTGCTATGGGGCCAGCCCTGCTCAGAACCTGGAGTACACTGCAAATACAACACTTGGCCCCAATTTCATAGAAATTGATTAATGGATGAAACAACAATTTCAGACATTTCAAAATCCAATCATCCATAATAGAAAAAAAAAGCACCTGCAGTGCAAAACATACTACTGTGTCTTAAATCCTTATGTATCTTTGTGTGTGTTTAACAAGAGAAACAGAAGCTCAAGGAGCTAGGAACTTTGGTCTAGCCTGATAGAGAATCCTGAAGAGAAAGGTTTAGATGTAAAGATGAATGTTGTGACCATCAACTTTGAAGGAAGTATCAGGTCTCTGCTACGGGTTCCAATTTTGACTGCTTCCTGAAAGACTAGGGGAGCATCAGTTACCACAGTGGGAGAGCAGCTGCCATCTCTGTGTATGTAAACAATATGCAAAACTATAGAATATGTAGTGTGAAGCAGTAAAGAGAGACCTTTTGTTCCTCTCCTCTCCCTGCTGGGCAGGAAAGGCTTTGGGGAAGAAGAAGTATGCAGTTTATTTTCATTTGCCTTAGAATTGCTTTCATGAATTAATTTATTTTTTATTGGAAATAGATATTTTCTATACAAGATATTCTGATTACCATTTCTCTTCCTCCTCATCCTCCAAGATCCTTTCCACCTCCCACCCATGCAAATCCACACTCATTCTTTCTCTCCCTTATTAGAAAACTAACAGGTATCTGTAAACAAAGTAAAATTAAAAAAAAAATAATACAAAATAAATAAGCAGAAAAAATAGCCAAAGAAAAAGCACAAGAAGCACATACAGATGCAGAGACACACAAACAAATCCAATAAAATACAAGATCAAGAATAATAATATATGAACAAAGGACCACAATTATGAATTATGAAACAATAACAACAACAAAAAAACAGAAGCAAGCCCTCCAAAATTACCATTGAGGTCATTTTGTGTTGGCCATCTACTGCTGGACATGAGGCCTGCCTGTACATGTGGTTTGTTTACCCAATGAGACTCTATTGCAGAAAGCTAAGTATTCCTTTGTGAGTGGTTATCAATTAGAGATAGCCTCTGATTTAGGGATGGGATATGTGTTCTTATCCTCTTTTAGCCCTGAGACCCCCATCTGGCTTAGACCTGTGTCTCTGTGACTTCATATGTGCATCAGTCTTTTGTCTAGAAGATCTTGTTTCCTTGGTGTCTTTCATCTCCACTGGCTCTTACAATCTTTCAGTCTCCTCTTCTGCAGGGTTCCCAGACATATGAGAGGGTGAGAATTTGATGGGCGGATTCCACAGAGGACTGATTGTTCCAAGATCTCTCATTCTCTGCACATTGTCCAGTTGTGGGTCTCTGTAATTTGTTCATATGTACTGTAGGTAGAGTCTTCTATGGTGATGACTAAGCAAGACTGATTAGAGCAGAATGTTGTTAGGAGTCATTTCATTGCTATATTCACTTAAGAGAACAGTAGTATTTGGCTTTCCCCTAAGTCTATAACCTATCTAGTCTCATGTTCTAGGCCACTGGAACAGCATCCAGCGTAGGTTCCATCTCATGAAGGGGGCTTTTATTCCAATCAGATAGTGGTTAGTTACTTCCACTATATTGCACCAATTAATTTTCCTAAACTGGCCAAGGTGTCACATACCACTAATGCTAGCACTCAATAATTGCAGCAAACAGGAATTTAAAATCATTTTTGTCATCACATAAAGTTGGAGGCAAAGCCTGGGCTATGGGAGATCCTGGCTCAAAAAAAAAAAAAAAAAAAAAAAAGAATTAGTCTTTCTTTTTAAACGTTAATGATGCTTTTCGTAGAACCTATTTTCCACTTATTATTATGTGATAATATATTCCACAAAGATGGATAGCCTGGCAGCCTTCCTCAAATATACTACCCTGGTAATACTTTATATATCACCTTGTGATAGAGTTTTCCAGTACTTTTAGAGGGTCAGGTCAGTTGAAACTTCAAAAATTTTCCAAGAAACCATCTCTTCCATTAGCTTGGTGTGGCCTCTTCAGATCCTGATTTCTGGTGGCAGTACAGCTGCTGGTAGGTGGACATCAGATCACATATATAGGTAAAAGAAAATCACTAGCATACAACAGGTATCTGGTCTACCCCATGGTTATCTTCCACTTATGGAATATTCAACATGAACCACTTCAGTAAAAAGTAGGTGTCTATGCTCTACAGTAATCACTGAATTCTGTGTTTTCTGGGTTTTTTTTTTAATATATTTTTCTTGTCTACTACTAGATTTATTTTTATCCAACAACTGCTTGTTTGGGATTAAGCCTTATTAATAATCTTCATATGTTCCTATATTATTCTTTAATTTTCCAAGTTTATATGTCACTTAGAAAGTAAACAAAATAAACTCTAATGTGGCTTCACTCCTAGTATAAGGATCTTAGGAAGTTTTCCTTAAACTCTTAACCTTAAATGCTATTGTGTTCAATGTATTGTTTGCTATTCTATAAATTGGTCATTATTCTTTCTCACTCATTTTATGTGGCAGATAATTGTAGACAAGTTGGTTTATTTGCTCAACATTGTGTTCTTCCTAGAGACCTTGGTTTCCTTCTTCATAAAGTCTTTACTGTGTGTTGTTCTTGCTATTGCTATGTTTGTAGAGTGAGGGACCTTTCTTTTTGCAAGGGTGTCTTATTGCAAGTCCTGTTTTGAACCCTTATTTCTTTTATGAAATAATTGGATCCATTAGAATGTTTTCATGCATTGTATTCTATTTTTAATGTACTCACTGTCACTCCACTGCTCTTGTTCCACCTCCTCAGTCCTGATGACTCCCTTCCTCACCACAAATAGCCCTTTTCTACTTCTATGTCCTATACTTTTTAAAGTCTCTATTTCCATTCACGAGAGAAAACATACGAAATTTGTCTCTCTGAGTCTTATTTCACTTTATTCTGGGGTGGAGGCATGTAGTTTCTGTTTGTTTGTTTGTTTGTTTGTTTGTTTGTTGAGATGAGGTCTCTTTAAATAATTCTGGCTGTCCTGGAACTCACTATGTAGACTAGGCTGGCCAGGCTGACCTTGAATTCACAGAAATTCTCCTATGTGTAACTACAAAGTGCTGAGATTACAGGTGTGTGCTATCTTACCTGTGTTTTAAAAACAAATATTCTTATAAGGCTTCTAGTACATTCTCTGTCTTTTTGTTATTCATTCTAAGTTGAACTAGGTAGCTGATGATGCTTATAACAAAAAACCACAGACTGTGATTCTTAACATATTTATTTTCTTATTGTTCTAGAGGTTGATAGTCTGAGATTAAGGTGTCAACAAACTTGATTTCTTCTCCAGCCTTGTTCTTGACTTGCACATAGCTCAGTTATTTCTATGCATATACATGTTTATACATGTCTAACTCATCATATAGAGATACTTTGCTAGACTAAAGCTCAACTTTATGATTTTATTTTAACCTAGTTACCTCTTTAAAGATCTAATCATATCTTTAATTCCAGTACTGAAAGTCATGCCATCAGTAGTATCTGAATTAGAAAGAGTTTAGGGAAGGACAGATTTCAACCTTCCTATATGATTTGTCCTGGTAGCTTGTTCTCATGGTGGAATTTTTTTCATGTGTTTTGAAATGTTCACATGTGAGCTCATGTCCTCTTGTTTAGTTGTGAGAAATCTATGAGCTTGAATCAAAGTTGTGTCTTTATAGAGTGGATTTGTCCTAAAGAATCTTAACAAGTAACTGATAGCAGTTCAATGGTTAGGCCACTGCCAATGACAGTCACAGAGCTTAGGGTTTTCTGGACCGCGTAGGCAGTGTAAATGCCAACCCCACATCCTTTTGAGACTGAAGCCTATGGTTATCAAAAGAGACCTTTTATTCTATTTAATCACAGGGTTGATAGGAAGGCTATCTACCCTTTCATTAACTATGTAGCCCCTCGAGGGTCCAAAATATACATAAACATCAATTAGAGTGTCCAATTCTGCAGGCATGTATACCCAGCTTCTGCCTCTTCCTATGGACTACTAAATCTTTTTCTTTGTTATAGATGCCAACAATATTTCCTTCATTCTTTTCATGTCTTTCTGTTGACCATACCACTGACTCTTTACTTCACACCAGTTGTCTCTGGTTTTCTTTCATTATAGCTTCTAGACATGAGCCAGAATTTATCCACCATCTCTACACAGGTACTACTTTTATTGACACATAAAATTTAAATGGTAGGTTCTTTAGTATTATAGATGAGACATGAATAGTCCCTTCCAAGAACTGAGTATTTGTTTAGATTTTCTTTGTAAACCTCCATTAGGTGTTTACATTTTTCTTTCTCTGAATTTGTAGCTACTATTTTCTATTCATTTTAGCTATAAATCTTGGAAGCTCTCGGTGATTGCTGGTCTTAATGTATGAAGATTGTAATTTTATGTTATTAATTTTGTATGTATAAAACAGGTTATTTTGCCATTGATGACAATCTTCTAATGGCCTCTCTTGAGCTTTCCAGGTATAAAATATGTCAACCCCCAACTATAATTACGTCACCCTGTCTTTTCCCCCCCTTATCTTATTTGCCTTGTCTGTACTACCTTCATAACAATTATAAGGTGAGATGAAAAGCCTCTTGAGTTTCCCCCTAATTTAAACTGGTGATGAGCCTGGTGGGTTCTTGCTGCACTGTATACCACTAAACTTGAAAATTAAAGTACAAGGTATTTCTGTCTTTATGATTCAAAAGTACTTTCTTATAGATGATTGGGTTGAATTTCACCATCATCTTGTTTTGTGAGACACAGAAAATGCCCAGTTTGCCCAATAATCTTTTAAAGGCATTATTAAACATTTCACCTCAGCTGCCAATAACCTTCAGTCATTCCTACAGGTGAACATTTTGCCCCGTTTAGTCACAATTGATAATCAAAATGTGGCCATCCCAGTAAAAAGAAAAACAAAACTGTAGTACAAAGACTTAGGCTTATTCATGCTAAAGTATCAGGGTAACTGCTATGTTTCATGCTGTTTGTATAAAGTATTGTAAAACCCCATCCTGATCTGTTTGTGTTTTTGTGGTCAGTGGCATTTACAAAGAGCCACTGAGTGAAGTTATATGGCTTGTGCACTCCACACAACTATCCAGATGCAGAAGCCAGGGCTAAGTAAAGATAAAATCCAAATGAGAGTCTGCCTTGGCAAAGCTGTCCTCAACCAAAAGGGGCTCCCTTCATTGGCACAAAGGAAGTCTATCCCTGGAGGTCTCGCCTGTAGGCTGCTCCTTGCCTGGAGGAGGCTCCTTTTACCAATTCACTTGAAATGTCCATGATGCTGGTATCAGAAGGCATGGATTCATCTCACTCACCTGAAGCATAAATCCATGGGACTAACCGTGCAGACTTACTCAAGAGTAAATTAAGGTTTGACTTGAACTTTGTGGCGTGTAGGTGAAACAGTCTTTCTACAGAGTTCCCATTTTTTTAAAACTAGGCTTCAGGGCATGCCTCTTTTTTAAAATAAAGATTACTTTATCTATTTATTTATTATGTTATGTGTTGTGCCTGCATGCATGCCACTATGTTCACTGCATGCCAGAGAAGGTATTTGATCCCCTGGAACTTAAATTTCAGACAGTTGTGAGCTACCATGTGGGTGTTAGGAATTCCACTGAGCAATCTCTCCAGTCCCATATTGTAATTTTAATTTTTTCAAAACTTATTTTTAATGATGCTTTAACCTCCCTTGTAGCCCACTACCCACTAGAAGTAGTGGAAACCAAAGGATAGGGGGAAAAGTAGACCTGTTAAGAGAGGTTCTTTGCAGCAACTCCTGTCTGGTCTGTGTTATCTGGAAATTGGCAGTTCAAGTCATAGGTTAACAATGGCAGCTCGATCCACTTGTACTTCATGGGTATATCGGCAGTCCAGTCCAGTAGAGTCAGGATATCGAACAGTAATCAGTAGTGGTGGCATGACCTAGCAGAGGTAGCCAGGCCTCAGCCTTGGCTCAAATCAGCAGGAGGGGCCTGGAGGAACACCAGAAGTTCTCAGCTGTGCTTCACTCAGGGAAGTGAATATCAGTGAAGCCATGAGACCCACAAGCTTTGCACAACTAGCTGTGCCAACAAGCCAAGTGTGCTCTCTCGCTCTCTCTCTCTCTCTCTCTCTCTCTCTCTCTCTCTCTCTCTGTGTGTGTGTGTGTGTGTGTGTGTGTGTGTGTGTGTGTGTGTGTGTCACTTCATGGAGTCCTATTTATACCCTCCAAACATCACTTGTCCTCTATGTGTCATGTTTCAGGACATGCATACATCTCAGCTGACATCACCCTGTCAATCAGCCCAAGTCCAAAGAAATAGCAAGAAACGGCAGCACACCACCAGAAAGGGTTTTTGGTGTGCTTCTCTCAATGGAGTCCTGATAAGTGCAGCTCAACTGTGCAATGTAAGGCAGACCAATACATGTGTGTTGTCAGCAAAGAATCTTTCATTGCGTGTCCTTTCATGTGTTTGCTTTAGACTGAACATGCTCTCTCCTATGTCTCCATCAGCACAATGTTCCTTCACAAGTTGGCCTTTGCTTTTCGTACCTGTGTCCACTTTAATGAAATGTTCCTTCACATGATTGCCCCAGCAAAACATCATCCAGTCAACTTTCCAAAAAACCCTTGAGTTTCCACTCACTGTATAAATGAGACTTATAAAAAACTACAGTGGTTCGTGGTACAGCCTGCTGAAAAGTATGGCTCTAACTGCTAACTTTGTAGATTCTTCTCTGGAATTCAAATTCCTGGGAAGCAAAGGAAGCAGAAATTCTTGTAGGAAAGGTGGGGCATAGTGGGAGCACATTAACTCCTGAAAGCAACATTCCATATATGCTTATCCACAGCAAGAATGAACCTATATCTTCTTACTCTTCTAAGCTTCAGAGAAAGGAACAGCTAGGCCGATGCTGCTGACCTAAGTAAATGTAGAAGTAAAAGATAATCCATGCATCATGTACTTTTTGTGCAAGAATGAATTTGGAAGCATTGGCAAAATCCAACACCCCTTCATGATAAAAGTCTTAGAAAGATCAGGATTTCAAGGCCCATATCTAAACATAGTAAAAGCAATATAAAGCAAACCAGTAACCAACATCAAACTAAATGGAAAGAAACTTGAAACAATCCCACTAAAATCAGGGACTAGACAACGCTGCCCACCCTCTCCCTACCTGTTCAATATAGTACTTGGAGTCCTAGCCAAAGCAATTAGTCAACAAAAGGAGATCAAAGGGATACAAATTGGAAAGGAAAAAGTCAAATTATCACTGTTTGCAGATGTATTATAGTATACTTAAGTGACCCAAAAAATTCCACCAGAGAACTCCTATACCTGATAAACAACTTCAGCACAGTAGCTGGATATAAAATTAACTCAAACAAATCAGTGGTCTTCCTCTACACAAAGGATAAACAGGCTGAGAAAGAAATTAGTGTAACAACACCCTTCACAATAAGTCAAAAATAATATAAAATACCTTGGTGTGACTCTAACTAAGCAAGTGAAAGATCTGTATGATTAAAAACTTCAAGTCTCTGAAGAAAAAAATTGAAGAAGATCTCAGAAGATAGAAAGATCTCTCGTGCTCATGGATTGGCAGGATTAATATAGTAAAAATGGCCATCTTGCTGAAAGCAATCCACAGATTCATTGCAATTCCCATCAAAATTCCAACTCAATTCTTCACAGAATTGGAAAGAGCAATTCGCAAATTCATCTGGAATAACAAAAAACCTAGGATAGCAAAAACTATTCTCAACAATAAAAGAACCTCTGATAGAATCACCATGCCTGACCTCAAGCTGCACTACAGAGCAAATGTGATAAAAAACTGTAAGATACTGGTACATCGAAAGACAGGTAGATCAATGGAATAGAATTGAAGACCTAAAAATGAATCCACACACCTATAGTCATTTGATCTTTGACAAAGCAGCTATTAATCCATCCAGTGGAAAAAAAAGACAGTATTTTCAACAAATGGTCCTGGTTCAACTGGCAGTTAGCATGTAGAAGAATGCACATCAATCCATTCTTATCTCCTTATACAAAACTCAAGTCCAAGTGAATCAAGGACATCCACATAAAACCAGAAACACTGAAACTAAAAGAGGAGAAAGTGGAGAAGAGCCTTGAGCAAACGAGCACAGGGGAAGTTTTCCTGAACATAACACCAATAGCTTATGTTCTAAGATCAAGAATTAACAAATGGGACCTCATAAAATTCCAAAGCTTCTATAAGGCAAAGGACACTGTCAATATGACAAAATGGCAACCAACAGATTGGGAAAAGATCTTTACCAACCCTATATCCAATAGAGGGCTAATATCCAATATATACAAAGAACTCAAGAAGTTAGACTCCAGAAAACCAAATAACCCTATTTAAAAATGGGGTACAGAGCTAAACAAAGAATTCTCAATTGAGGAATACAGAATGGCTGAGAAGCACCTAAATAAATGTTCAACATCCTTATTCATCAGGGAAATGCAAATCAAAACAACCCTGAGATTCTACCTCACACCAGTCAGAATGACTAAGCTCAAAAATTCAGGTGACAGCAGATGCTGGCGAGGATGTGGAGAAAGAGGAACACTCCTCCATTGCTGGTGGGATTGCAAGCTGGTACAACCACTGTGAAAATCAGTTTGGCAGTTCCTCAGAAAATTGTACATAGTACTACCAGAGGATCCAGCAATACCACTCCTGGGCATATACTCAGAATATACTCCAACATGTAATAAGGACACATGCTCCACTATGTTCATAGCAACCTAATTTATTTAATTTAACCCAAAGCTGGTAAGAACACAGGTGCCCCTCAACAGAGGAATGGATACAGAAAATGTGGTACATTTACACAATGGAGTACTACTCGGCTATTAAAAAAAACAATTTATGAAATTCTTAGGCAAATGGATCAGTCTAGAGGATATCATCCTGAGTGAGGTAACCCAATCATAAAACAAACATGATATGCACTCACTGATAAGTAGATATTAGCCCAGAATCTCAGAATACCCAAGATACAATTCACAAACCACATGAAAGTCAAGAAGAAGGAAGACCGAAGTGTGGATACTTCAATTCTTCTTAGAAGGGGGAACAAAATACCCATGGAAAGAGTTACAGAGACAAAGGGTGGAGCAGAGACTGAAGTAAAAGCTATCCAGAGACTGCCCCACCTAGGGATCCATCTCACATACAATCACTAAACCCAGACATTATGGTGGATGCCAACAAGAGCTTGCTGACAGGAGTTTGATATAGCTGTCTCCTGAGAGGCTCTGCTAGTACCTGACAAATACAGAAGTGGATGCTTACAGCCATCCATTGGACTGAGCACAGGGTCCCCAATGAAAGAGCTAGAGAAAGGACCCAAGGAGCTGAAGGGGTTTGCAGTCCCATAGGAGGAACAACAATATGAACTAACCAGTACCCCCAGAGCTCCCTGGGACTAAACCACCAACCAAAGAGTACACATGGTGGGACTCATGGCTCTAGCTGCATATGTAGCAGAGGATGGCCGAGTTGGTCATCAATGGGAGGAGAGGCCCTTGGTCCTGTGAAGGTTCTATGCCCCAGTGTTGAGGAATGCCAAGGCCAGGAAGCGGGAGTGGGTGGGTTGGTGAGCAAGGGGAAGAGGCATGGATAGGGAGTTTTCAGATGGGAAACCAGGAAAGGGAAACATGTGAAATGTAAATAAAGAAAATATCTAATAAATAAATAAATAAGCAAACAAAGAAATAAAGCTGCTATAAAAATATAAGAATGAATTTGGATGCAGGAATATGCTACCACCAATCCAAAATCACACATTAGCTGGCAGGAAACAAAAAGACAGGATGAACCTCTACATAGGAATTTGAGATCCTGTCCCAGTGCAATGACTTGTGCTGTGTGTAATATTTGCCCAGAGTGTCTATAATATCTGTGTCTTGGATATCCGAGAACATCTTTCTAGAAACAACTGTCTGACTGAGGATCTAGGGTTGTATCTTTTTCCAGGAATGGTTTCTAAATTAAGTTCATCCTTCACCTCTCATGCTTAATATTTCCAACTGGTTTGTTCTTTGGTTTGTTAGGATACTTTGTCCTGTTGTTGAAAATCTTTCATTATTGCTTAGTAGTTGTAGTAGCAGCAGCAGTAGCAGTAGCGGTAGCGGTAGCGGTAGCAGTAGCAGTAGTAGTAGTATTCAGAGTATATTTTCAGACAGAGTCTCATGCATCCCACGCTGACCTCAAACTCACTATGTAGATGAGGCTGGCCTAGAACTCCTGATCCTCTCAACTCCTCTCCTCAACTGCTGGGATGAGAAGAATTTACCACACTCTGGTGCTTCTTTTAAAACACAGTTGCATACATAGTTACATACAGATTTAAGAGTCATAGGTTTTCATCCACGAGCTGTGATATGGCAACATCGGGAAAAAGAGACTGATATTTAGGATAAACACAAAGATGGGTATGATTTTACATGGCCTTTGACAGAGGCCCGGGTGGTGTTCAGAGTACCAGGGGCAGAAGACACCCCGTGCAGGGACAGAAGGCTGCACGAGTGGAGAAGCAAAGAGGATAGTAACAGAGAAAGAGATTGCTCCTTTTGTGGAAGGTGTTCCCTTTCTTAAGAGGACTGGCTCCATTTATCTCTGCTCTTTGGGTTCAGTGAGACCTTTGGGTCTCACACACTCCCCTTAATTTAGTTCTGGATGCCCCCCTTTTCCTCTTGTCACTAGGGTGTCTAGACCAAAGCAACCTGTGACTCACAGACACTGGGCAACAGACCTTGGAAGGGCAGGAGCACTCTTGTGACTCTTAACCCTTAGCTGCCTCCATGTCTACTTTGTTTTTACCTGGTAGTTAGTGAATTGACTACTGGACTGAAAATTGGGCATAACTTCTGGAAATGATTTGTGGATGAAACTTGAATCCCATAGAAGCTATGGATAATGTGGGTCCCAGGGGATGTCCCAGGGGAGGCAGAGGACTTCAGATAATTTTCATCATATAAGGGACTACCAAATTTTGACATACACCGGAGTCTACCAGATACTATTTATTAAAAGCACATTGCTGGACACCCCCTAAGGTAGTTTCTGGGGTGGGAATTTACATTGTGAAAAA
The DNA here is from genome assembly GCF_000001635.26 of Mus musculus. NCBI lineage: Eukaryota > Metazoa > Chordata > Mammalia > Rodentia > Muridae > Mus > Mus musculus. Next base: position 55,713,747 of record NC_000081.6, on the reverse strand, counting down.
GTCCCCCCCCCAAAAAAAAAAATAAATGCTGATGATGCTAGCTCTATAGCACACATTGAGAGGCCTCAGACCAGTGCTCCTCAGAGGAACACTGGGGTATGATTAATAAATGGTTCAGGGTTTCCTTTAGAAGCCATGACATTGCTTTCAAATTAACTTTGCTATTAGCCCCACAATGCTGCAGACCTAAATAAAAATTACTGAACTGTGTTCCTCCTATGGGACAGCCCTTTGTACAAATAACAAGGTACCAATACAGTATTGTGGAAGTCATCACTTATTAGCGGGTCCTGAAATTGGCAGGCAGAAACAGATTTTCTTTTTCTCGTCATTAAATAATACAGACTAGGATGTGGTTTATCTAGTGCCTTCATCTCCGGGGAAATGAAAGCAACGGGATATGCATGAAGAGAGAGAGAAAAACATTTATTTTAAGGAGCTGGCTTATGTGATTATGGGGACTGGAAATTCTAGCCAACATTGAAGCCATAGTCTTGAGTCTAAAGGCAGTGTCAAGAAGAGTTACTTCCTGGCTGAGGCATCCTTCAGCCCAGGGGATGAGACCTGTTCACATGGCCTACTGACTTAAACACTAATCACAACTAAAACCATAGTCACAATGATGCCTTGCCCTTGACTGTGTTTGACCAAACACTGAAACTCTGTAGCTGAACTCTGTAGCATGATCTATGGAAAAAGTGCAGTTCTCCTCTCAAACAGAAGCGTTTATTCTAGAGCTGAAGGTGTGTCTCTGTGGTCCAGAAACATAGCTTTAGGTGGCCCCAAATCGAAGGTCCCAACATGGTTACAATGTTATGAAGTTTTCATAGTAACATAACAACAACATTCTAAAGCAGGATACTTTTAAATATATTGATGGAAACAGCAGCCTGGCCAGTTACAGCAAAGAGGAAAAAGCTCCACCGCAGGCCATATGAGCTAGCAGATGATTCCTTAGCCTGGGGTTAGTGGACACTGCAGTCTGTTCATATATCCCCCAAAGGATTTAACTAATAGTCACAAGGATGTTTGTTGTGAGATGGGCAACAAGTGTCTATTTAGGAGGTTAATTATTTATTAATTAATTAATTTACTCTACATTTGATAGGAGGCTTCCCACCCTCCTGTCCTTCCAGTCCCTCCGTCTCCCTTCCTCTCCCCCACACTCCCTCCCTTTCTTTGTCTCTGTCCTTGTAACATTCCAGCTTTCTACACTTATTTATGTTCTAATCAGCCAATCAGCTTGTAGAATGTTTACTGTGGGTGCAGCTCTTCTCTGGGAACTTCGGTGAACAATTAGAAATTTTACATCACGTGTTATAGAAGAATGAGTTTGTGAAACTGGTGTTTCTATTCATGCGCGTAATTGCACACCATACATACATACATACCAGCCAATGAACTAGCTAGCTCATGATTTCAAGTGTCTTCATTGTTGCAATTCTTGGGTAAAACAAGCAAAAGAAGGAAATGGAAGCTCATCTCTAGTTGTTTTGGTGACAGTATACACAATGTGTATGGTCCTCAATGTCAGCTCATGACACCCCAAGACCAAGTTCTCAGCACAAAGGAAATTTATTTGCCCCAGAGAGGCAAAGACAGGAGATAGAGGATGAGGGAGAAGGGAAAGTGGTATTTGTCCTGGAGGAACAAAGAAAGGACTACCTCTGGATTAAAAGGACACAGATTTTGCTCATAGGCAAACAACAGTTTAAAGGTAAAAGGGGAAAACTGAGTTAGAATAAGTTGGTTCATTTTAATTGGGCATGCTAATTAGGGTAGTCAAAAGGGGATTTTGATTGCTGAACATCAATACTTTGATAGTTGAATCTTGGTAGTCAGCCTCAGGGGGAGGAAGTGGACAAATAAGGGAATAGACCTTGATGACAAGCTTTGGGAATTTAATCTAAAGTTTTGTTTAGCAAGGAAGAGGGAATGGGTGAGAGAGGCAAGGCCTGCCAGAGCCTTTTTCTCATGTTCTGGCCTGCTAGAGACCATTCACAATGGAACTCAACTGAGTCTTGGTTTTGTTTGTTTCTGTTTGGTTTTGGTTTTGGTTTCTCTTACCTACCTCTAAAACAAACAAACAAACAAACACACACACACCTGTGGAAAGCACTCCAAACATCAGGAACCATACATGGCTCTCCCCCTTGTGACTCTAGATAGTAATGTCTTTGAGGTGTCTAAGCATATTATAACAAGACTGAATGAGCCAAGTGGATGTTTGCATAGGGTAGTGGACACATCCTGCAGACAGGTCAAGATGATTAAGCCAGACAACCTGTTTCATTAACATGAGCCCAAGGAGAATAAAAGAATATTTTGACATGGCACTTTCAAAAATAAAAACCTAGTGATGTGTGTGTGTCAGGCCTGACTGCTCCCTCCATCCCAGAGCAAGGTACAGGATGATGGTCAGACACAAAGTGACATAAGCAATGGCTAAAGCCATCCTTGGTTTTATTAGTCAGAGTTCTCTAGAAGAGAAGGACCAATAGAATGAGTATTAAAAAGAAACAAATTAAATTAGATGTTTTGATACTGATGGTGTTGTGGCGAGGTTGCCTAGGGTTGCAGGAATGGATTCTTTTTCTTGCTTGATTAAATGAGTAAGAAAGTGGGGAAAGCAAGATCTTATCACTCAGAAGGTTTTTGAAGGCAGAAACACACACAGAGAGACACACAGAGAGATAGACACACATAGAGAGACAGATAGACAAACACAGACACACAGAGAGACAGACAAATGCAGACACACAGAGACAGACACATAGACAAAGACACACAGACACACGAACATGCACATGTACATAAGCAAACAAGGAGACAGACTCTTCAGAGAGTGAAGGGACAGAAAGATGAGACTTCCATCTTGCAGAGCCAAACTTGTGTATGCTTAGGGCTGGAGTGACTTTCCTTCCTTCCCCCGAATTGCCTGATTTGGACGATTTGAGAATTAAGTGATCCAGATAAAGAATGGAATGCTGCTTGGTTTTCATCACAGGAACCGGCTCCCCTGCCTCCCAGATTTGAGAGTCACACCAAACCATTTTCTCCTGTGGGGGGAAAAAAATCCACCAAGTCTTTATCTTATAGAGAGGGGAAAAAAATCAGCAATTTTCTCTCAGAGACGGAGCAAAGTCAGGAAGCTGACCATCTGAAATGCTTAAGAGAAAATGCATTAATTTACCAGGAACCTCCTTTTCCTGCTTGTCTGTCTGTCTACCAGAGATCTGTCTTACTCCTAGCCCTCATGACAAATATGTACAGTCCAAGAACAATCTTCTTAACTCTGGAGCTATCTTCACAGGCAAGCTGCTGAGAGAACCCAGTAGCTGCCGAGTAACAAGGCTGGGGACTTTCCCAGCCCCAGTATAGCACCAAAGACCTGGGAGTCCCTAGAGAGGCCCTGGTCTTTAGTCCACACTGGAAGTCCCAAGTAGCTGGGCTCTGCTGTGAATGAAGAATGGCAGGAGCTGTGGCAAAAGAGTTCATGAACTTGGCAGAAGATGCCAGTGCACAGAGAGAGCAACAAGGTTGAAAACAAAACCACCCTTTCCTGGGGCCTAGTGTCCAGGCCACCCCTACAAGGATCCACCCACATCCAGGTGAGACCTTTCCACTCCTGATAACGTAATCAAGAAAACACACCAGAGCTATGCAGAAGCTGCTCTCTTAGCTGACTGCAGAGCCAGTCAAGAGGACAGCCAGGATTAACCATCGCATCTGCATAGATCATCTATACTTTCAGGTTTGAATAGGAGTTTCATTCGAAGGGCCTTTGTTTTTTTAGCATAAGGAGCATGGTTAGCTGAGTTAGAGATAGGCTCAAGCTCAGGTTAGGGCAGGGATGTCAGTGAGATGCTGTTGCTAAGACACAAGTACACTTTTCTTTAAAGATGATTTCAAACAGGCTCATGCAAACAAACTTCTGTAGGGCATCAGATATTGGCATCCCTGTGAGACTAACAAAAGCTAAATTCAACAGCTCCATCTACCATCCTTGAGTATGTGCTCGGTCCCTGTTGCCTCCACAAACCACACACGGAACACTTCCCTTCCCTCGTTAGAGACCAATTGAATGATTACAGCAAAAAACGTGAAGCTCTTTGCTGGGATTTGGAGTTACTCTTCAGAGAGGAAATGTCTGTCGTCATGTCTGATCCAATCATACTGTCTGCAAGATGAACAGACAATGCCTACTGGTCTAACCCCATGAAGAGCCAGCCTTGCTAATATGACCTTCCTGTTTGCATGGAACTCGTGGTCACAAAGCTCTGAGTGTATGCCAGTGGTGGCATGCACTGTCCTTCTGGCTTCAGTCTCAGAAATACCCTTTGATCAGATAGTACAGGGCTGAGAGCATGGCTGGGGTGGGTCTCCTTCTGCCATTTTGCCTTTCCCCTCTACATAGTGCCCCAGCCTATTCATCTGAGCTTAGATTCTCTTCATTCTCTTGATAACATCATCTCATGGCCTGCTTCAAGCTGGAAAACATCATTCTGTAGTCCAATAAAGATAAAATGTAGGAAAACGTATGAGAAATTGACAGAACAATAGACACACAGAGAATGTCTAATGATATGCTTTTGACGTGAGATGATAGATTGAAAAACACAAGCTCTCGCTTATCTCTGGCGATTCTGTTGGCTGTTTCACTGTAAGGAACTTCCTGCTTCCCGTGCCTCCAGCTGGAGCTATGATCATCTGGAGGGTCTGACACCCAAGATGTACACAAACATCACTGATGATTAGTACTGGTGCTCCGCTGGGAACTTAACCTGGGGCTGGCAATAATGGCACCTGGCTCTCCATGGGCCCTTTGTTTTGTCTAAGCTTCCCTTTTTAGAGCAGTTGGATCCCAGCTAAGGGACTTTTAAGTCCCCAGTAACTGAAGTTGCATATGGTCTTGAAGCCCTAGCATCATGACTACCATACTCTCTTTGTCAAAAAGCATCATGGGCCCAGACAATGCAGGTCCTTCCTCTTGATGGACTTGCAGTCATCCTCTCATCCACAAAGAAAACAGGTGAAGGGAGAAAGAAAAGGTGAATTGCAACATCCCAGCAGAATTTTAGGGAACTACAACTTGGTGGTGTTTTTTATGTGTTTCTTCTTGCTCCTTTGTATCTCCTGATTTTACTAATAAGCAACCGCTGTTCTTTAAAAAGTATAATGTGTGCATGCGCCATTAGTAAAGATTGATGAATTATAACAAACTCTAAATAGCCATGTAACTAGGCTCCAGATCAATAAAGGGAAGATTAATTAGCTGCACAAAAAGATCCTCTTCAATAGCTGTTATTCGTACAAAGAGGAAAAAGAATTATGTTTAAAGTGAAGTGGCTCTCATTTTTAAAAGAGCACCGAACTATTTGACTCATCTCTTCATATCTAAAACATCATCTTTGACACACAGAGAAACAATAAGCCTCTAACTACCCCTCAAGTTACAGATTTCAGGACTAAAGTGCCTAATCGCCAAAAAAGGAACCGAAGCAGGTCTCCCCCTCAGTGGCCATTCGAACGCTGGTGAACCAGAAAATTGTCTTCATCCTCCCCAGAGCTTTGATCACTGTAAAAGTGACAGTTAACTTCTCACATTGGATTTGAGTGAGAACATAAATAAATATAAAATTTATGTTTACAGCACAACCATCAAACAACAAACACACACACACAAAAAAAAAAAAGCTTCGTGATTCCTGAGCGTACAGTGTCATCTTGTATGTCTCACTAGTTTAGGGGCAAGAGCAAGATTCAAATGCGCTCGAACCACCCAGCTCACAGTTACCATGTATTATGTATATGGTTTGTTATGAACTTTTAATGTTTGTTTCTGGTTTGAAGTGGCAGTAGTTAAAGAATCAAGTATCAAAACCTGCTCTCACGTCCGGCCTAAGCCTTGGATTAAGGTTTCCTCACAGCTGGCTCCTTTGCAAGCTACCTTGAAACAGGACTCACACTGTCGCTTTCCCTGGTCAGATTGTACTTAACAACTGTGGAATCCTGAATAATGTCTCACAGGGCTATTCAGGTCAATACCCTGTAAGTGGTACATTCTAAGGAGAAAAGCCTTTGCATATATAATTACCTGATGCATATATGATTTGCAGATATGATTCAACTGATGAGAAAATGCTGGGTTCTTTTGGTAGGTTCTAAGTGCAGTTACATATTTGTGGGATATGTTATCAGTATAGATAAAATGTGGGTCTCACCCATGTTAGGCAATTAGTGAGCTCCATTACTAAACCATATGTAAGAAGACAAAAGGTGACATCACATGAAAGAGAAGAAGGCACAAGGTGGAAGCCGAGGTTAAGGTAGTGCTATACCTTTGACTAGAAATCCAGAAAAAAAAAGCCAAGAAAATAATTCTCCCCTAGGACTTTCAGATACCTTAACTTACTAGCAGCACTAATTTTGGGCTTAATGTTGTAGATACACACAGATAAATACATACAAAGAAGTAGGCATACACACTCATCCGAAAGTCAGTCTAGTTGGAAGCAAACAGTGACTGACATAGTAGTGACCTGAGTCTTCAGTCCTGAACAAGGACTAAGGATCGTTGCATCAGAGGACAAGGTCTCTCTAAGGCCCTGGACCTTTAGTTCGATATCTGCTTCAATCTTAAAACTTACTGTCATGTTAAAATAGTCCTGACATAAAAGTAATTATTCTCCATGTATGGATTTGTGGGATTAAGTACATTCAATTGCCATCATCCATGACCCAGTAACAAGACATTGTATTGAGGTAGAGCGCTGGCTCCATGGATAAGAGCACTAAATGCACTTCCAGGGGGACCAACTCAGATTCAATTTCTAGCAGCTACTTAGTGGCTCACGGCATCTGTAACTCTAGTCCTAGGTGAGGCCCTCTTCTGGCCTCTATTGGCACTGCACCTATATAGTCCACAGACATATACAGGCAAAATGCACACACATACACACAGGTGCATGCATGCATGCGCACACACATACATATATATATATGTAAACTTTTTAGCAGCCATACCACACAGCATTAGCAGACTGAGGACACCCAGAGGCCACATGCTGCCATGTGGCACAAGCAGGCTGCAGACACACATAAGGCCACCTGTAGTCACCACACATTATGTGGGCACAGGCTATCACCCAAAGGCCACATGGCCAGCCGGCAACAGGAGCCACTACCATGTGCAAGTATGTGGTAGACAGATGGGAAAGAAAGAGAAGCAAGAAAGTTTGAACATTGTGAAGAGAGGTGGAAGTGGAGACATGAGGATAGAAAGGAATAGCTTCTTGTGGGTAGCCAGCCCTGCCACCTGAGGCTATGGTGAAGTCCCAGCCTGTGCTGTTGCTGAGGGCCATGTCTGGGTCTGTGGCCATGCAGCAGCATCAGTCTGTGTCAATGTCTGTGGCCCATATTACCACTAAAGGCCATGTGGACTTCCCTGGTCTGGGGGATCACAGAGATATCAAGAGCTGGACAGATCTGGCCTACCCCTCACTCTCTGCAGCAGTCTGGAGAGCTGCCTTGACATATTCCCTGCTGCATCACTTGGGAGAGCTGGCTGTGCACCTCCTCTGAGCTGCACAGTAGAGCTGGCCCTAGTGGCAGTGGGCTTGAGCCGCCTCAAAAGCATGAACACAGGAGAGCTGAACCAACCGATCCTCTGCTGTGAGGTAGAATGGGTGTGAGGCTGAAGCCCTCTGTCCCCTTGTCTCTCATCATCACTGGCAGTTGGGAGAGCTAGCCTAAGAGTCCTCACCAGCTGCAGTACTCAGGAGAGTGGACCCTGCACCTCATCTGGACAGCGTAGTAGAGCTGGCCCTGGTGGTATGTTGCTAGTGAGCCAGGTATGAGGTCCTGAGAGTGAGAGACCTTGTCCCTTATTGACCTTGAGTGAAGTAGCAGAGGAAGGGAGGGCGGTGGCAGTGCTGAAGAGCTTGACCTGGTGGTACTTGCATAGGATAGCTAGCTGGCTGACCAACTCAACTCAGCTACCATCCAGGCACAGATTCAAGGCTTTGAGTTGGCATACCCCAAATCTACCTCACCTTTGAATTGTTCAAGCATGTGAAGGGGCCAGTCCTACAGATTCAAAGCTGCAGGATCTCCATGACACAGGGCAACAACAGGATTAATAAGGGGAGTCCAGGTATGGATCCAGTATTGATAGTGTAGCGGAAGCCAGAGGCCTCAAACCAGACCAGTGACTCACTGTAATAAACACTTGCAAGTGAACATGTGTGGACAAAAGGATGTACCATGGGACACACTGTGACATACTGCACAACAAGGTGTTCTCTATACTTTGGGTTTTTTTTTTTAAGTCTTCTTTAGGGGAGGGAGGTTGCAGGGGAGAATGGAGAGATGAGTAGGATTGGGGTTCATGATGTGAAACTGACAAAGAATCAATAAAAAGTAGAGAGAGAAAAAAAAGAAGTATTAGAACCAAATATTTTATTTCCAAGCTGTTACCAATAGGCCAGGTAGGAGGCGGCAATCCTAAAACTGGTTCTGCCTAGCCTGAAGACTGAAGCTGTACATAGCATAGCAGCCTAGTTACTTAACAAGAGAAATGTCCTGAGGTTGAAGCTTCATGTGTATTATGATAAAACAGCATCTTTTCTCATCTACCAAGTAGGGATATTAGCAATGTCTACATTTAAAAAAATAATTTTTTAAACCATAGGCACCTTATAACCATTGCTAGAGAATTTGAAGAGCTAACCAACAAGAATCAATTAAAATGATGCTTCTGTTCTAGTCAGTTTTGAAAAATAAAATTTCTATTAAAAGTTAAAAGAACTTTTTAACTGCCTTCACGGAAGCTTCATATCACCAGATAACCCCTGTTACCCTGGGTCCCTCTGGTCTTTGTTTCTTCCCCTGAGATTCAGATATATCCTTCTAATATGAAAAAACTCTGAAAAAATTCAAAAATTTTAAATCATTTATCAAGGTTTGACAATTGCTAGGACCAAAGTTCTTTAGTAGAAGATTCCCCTTGTATTCCTAGTAAAATATTAATCATAAAACATCAATGCAGTGTGGGGAAAAGGACCAATGGAGGTCTCTCCTTGCTCTAGTGCCTGACACTATTCTAACAAGGAACCTCGCAGCATTTCAATATATTCCCTGTTTCAGACAGAGACTTTGTATTTGTGAATTTAGGCCAACTTTAAGCTAGAACAACCTTCTGATTGTTTCATAGATGAGTTCGTTCATGGAATTAGGAAAAGCCCGTGTCAATGTCTGCCTGTGTCCCCAGATAAATTTCTCATAATGTATTTTGCCATTAAAATCCCATCCTTACCAATTCAGTTTTTGACCTTGTATTCTGCCCCTTGCTAACACATAAATACTTCACATAAGACCAATTCCTTCAGTCTTAACAACTTTATAACCTGCGTTGTTGCTTATACATTTCATTATCATCTGTTGCCTCCTTTTCTATCTATTGCTATAGCAACTCTATAGGTCAGGGACTACTTGGGCCTTATGCACTGTCCAATTCTGGAGTGGATAGCCAGAGCTATGGTATGTGTTTTATTGGATACAAGAGTCTGTGGTAAGAGCATCAGGCATGAGACTTCAAGGTTCTATGACACAATGGGGCCAGAGGGCTAGTAGAGTTGAAATAGACATATAAATTTTGCTTGTGCTAAAAATCACAGAACAAATGCTCATTGTCAGTAACTAGTTATTTCCCCTGTATCCTTCATTGTGAATCACCTGCTGAACTCTGCTGGTCAACATGTTAATCACCCAGAGTTGACTTCATCTCCAAGACTGAAGGCACAGAGATAAGTCATTGTGTTAAATCTGATCACCTTGAATCCAGAAACTGCAGAATCTTGCAAAATAGTCTCTTGTACACACCGCCACCCCCACCATGATGGTGAGACTGCACCCTTGAAGAGAAGCAATTTCCTCCTCAGAACCACACTGATCCCCTCAAGCAATGGTGCGGTAAGGAGTTCTTTGGGGGACCTTTCCAAAACCAGAAGTAAAACAATGAGAGATGACACACCTAAAACAGACTGCTTAGATATATGTGCCTGTTGCCCAATTCTTCCTCTATTTATTCCTGAACTCATATCAGTACCCCCCAGTGACAGCCTCGAGGCCACTGGCTCACTTGTTAGTTCCTTTTGCTAATGCCACCATTGATAAAGCTGCACCTTCTGCCTTTCCACATTTCTTGCCACTGTAAATAGGGTATTGGGATAAGTGGCTAAGCCTAGCTCTTGGCTGCTGCTGGGAATTTCCAGTTGCATAGTGAGGTAACCCAATCGCAAAAGAAGTCATTAGATATGCACTCACTGATAAGTGGATATTAGCCCAGAAACATAGAACATCCAAGATACAATTTGCAAAACACAAGAAAATCAGGAAGAGGGAAGACCAATGGGTGGATACTTCATTCCTCCTTAGAATAGGGAACAAAATACCCATGAAAGGAGTTACAGAGACAAAGTTTGGAGATAAGATGAAAGGATGGACCATCCAGAGACTACCCGGGGATCCATCCCATAATCAGCCACCAAACCCAGACACTATTGCATATGCCAGAAAGATTTTGCTGAAGGGACCCTGTTATAGCTGTCTCATATGAGGCTATGCCAGTGCCTGGCAAATACAGAAGTGGATGCTCACAGTCATCTATAAGATGGAACCCAGGGCCCCCAATGGAGAAGCTAGAGAAAGCACCCAAGGAGCTGAAGGGGTCTGCAACCCTATAGGTGGAACAACAATATGAACTAACCTGTACCCCCAGAGCTTGTGTCTCTAGCTGCATATGTAGCAGAAGATGGCCTAGTTGGCCATCACTGGGAAGAGAGGCCCCTTGGTATTGCAAACTTTATATGCCCCAGTACAGGGGAATGCCAGGGCCAAGAAGTGGGAGTGAGTGGGTAGGGAAGCAGGGTGGGGGAAGGGTATAGGGAACTTTCAGGATAGAATTTGAAATGTATATAAAGAAAATATCTAATAAAAAAAGAAAGAAAGAAAGAAAGAAAGAAAGAAAGAAAGAAAGAAAGAAAGAAAGAAAGAAAGAAAGAAAGAAAGAAAGAAAGAAAGAAAGAGTATAAAGCCATTCAGTGTCTGCTGGCTGGGTACGCTTCAGGTCTGCTTCTTGAAGACACATGCTTCAGTCAGTGTCCATGGCCCTGTTGGCTTTACTGAATATTTTCCCTGATGCCAGAGTTTAACTTGACATTTCCCTTTATTTAGCTTTTTTGTGAATCAAAGCTCTTATTGTTTTTGTTTTGTTTTGTTTTGTTTTTTGTTAAGTATGAGAAGATGGAAAAAATCAAAGAAAGAGAGGAAGGAGTGCCTGAACTATTTTGGGGACTTTGCTTTGATTTTGAGTCTCAAATGTTGCTTTCATTCATTCTCTGAGTTTGTCTTTTTAGCAGCTGTATAAACATTTGACCAAAACCACTATGGAAACAGGGTGTGGGTAAAAGAGTGTATGCAGAGGAATGTGCTGTTTGCAGAAACATTTCTAGGAAGCCAGAAAGCTCCATGCACCTGTTATCGCACGTATGACTCTCAAATGCACTGACCTTGTTCACGCCTGTACTACAGGTATGGAATTCAAAGGGAATTCCAAAATTAAAAATAGAAACACCTCTAGAAAAAGAGACAGTGGATTTGACTCTGTAGAACTGTTATTTAAACAACTATTGTGACGAATGGCTGCAGTCTGCACTGTTTATAAGGATTAAGTCGGTATACGTTCTATGGTTCGTATGATGCCTGTCCCCTCCAGCAGCCTATGAGCCCCATTCAGAGGATGCTTATCTGTAACTCATGTTTAGATTCTCACACCGTGTCTGATGCAAAGCATGTGCTTGGTGAATATTTGTAACTCAAAGTGTTGTAGATTCACATGTAGTTAAGGTAGGCAGCCTTTAATAGTATAAATTATTTTCTAATTCTGTGTTTCCTAGTATGATGTGGGACTATAGTTCTGTTTTGTTTTGTTGTTCTGGTATCTTTCTACCAAAGTTTTCAGCACTTTTAATTCTATTGGGAGGAAAAGTTTATAGATGATTTCACTGTTCTGATGAAAGAGGCCAACTGTAGACAGTGACTATTGTTATAGAAGCAGTAGAAAGAGATTGACTCCTATTAAGCAAAAGAAGTAAAATTAATCAGAAGTCATCACCCCCACCCACCACCACCAATACCATCTGAGCCATTTTTTCTATAATTTAATTTGATAGAAAGGGATCTTTATAGCCACTGAGATAAAAATGTTTAAACACCGAGAAAGTCACCATCGTCCATATAGATCTTTCCACCTGTTTGCATAATATGAAACGAAAGACTTGAGTTTTCCTAGATGGGGGGTAGGGGGTGGGGTGGGGGACTATGCATGACATAGGGCAACTAAGCTGTGCAAAATATCACCAGGCTTAGTGAGTATGATGTAGAGGATTAGGTGGCAGACCTGGTGCAGATGGAGCATGTGCAGACTCACAGAAGCAGGACAGCTGTTGATGGCAGCCGTAGGGTGTCTGCAGCCCATCCTGTTGTTGTGGATAACGCACTCTCTCCTGGTCCTCACCCTCCCTTTGTTTTAAAGTATCAAGCCAGGTCATCTCAGACATTCCTTCCAAGAAGGAATGCAAACATTCCTGGGACTTTTGTGTATCTCTGAAAATTAATCTAGAAGTCGACATATGCCATTAAACACGGAGTCTTCATACAGCTAGAGAAGAGACAAGGAAGGGCGTGTGGTGAGAAACATCAACACCTTTCATAGGAGAAAAGCTGAGATAAACTTGCCAGGGTTTAGAAAATGCAAAGCACACAGAAAGATCCATCTGAGGAAGCATCACATTGTTAGAAGAGATGATAGCATGTTCTTAGGGTAGAGTTTAACGTACCAATTTTTCAGAAAGAAATCCAGGAATAGACTGAGAGTCCACATGCCAAATTCCAGGTTGGCTTGTACAGGTACAGCTTCTTTACTATACAAGTCTACACATGCTCTCCCTGGGAACTATCAAGTGCTTCATTCTGAGAACCAGAGCAGAGTCACCAAGTTAGGCTGCAATGTGTGGTTACAGTGGAGTTGCAGAAATCAAGATGATTAAACAGTGGGCATTTCCCCACGTGAACTGATTTTTCCAGATCAGCAGTAAGCAAGGGGATTACAAGAAGTGTCATAGGTAATAGTGCTCACATTTATAATGTATATTCCTGGAATGCTGTTATAGATATCCATTGTGCTTCCCATCTATTGGATGGTCCTTCATTTGTTTCTCATAATACGTTTATAAGTTGACAGTACTGCCTTTTTAAGATAGATGAGTGTAAGGTATTGGCCGGACATATGCAAGTAAACAACTGAGTACTTCCATGTCTGGGGAAAATACCGTTCTGTTATAAACAGACTATGTTAGCACACCACCTAGGTGCACAGGGTGACGTCTGTTTCAACTGCTTCATGGAATCATGGTCTCCTCTGTCCAGCCTACAGATATCTCCTTTCTCAACCAACGCTCTGCTTGTCAAGTTGTTGGAATAACTATCATGATCTCCTTGCTGGTTTCCAAGCATTCTCTAGCCTGGCCACCAATTAAATTTGAACTTCCTTCTGAGAAGCTGCTCTCTCTTGAAACCATAGCTCTGCTTTTCTAAACTCCAAATGTTAAAAATACTTTCAACTAATATCCCCACAGGTCATAGGTTAGGTCACTGCTGGTTTCATTTCTGTTTCTGTCCTTCAGTGCCCTGACCAAAAAAAAAAAAAAAAAAAAAAAAAATAGAATTGTGGCCCTCAGTCACATAAGGGCAACACCCTAAGCCTTCCACCTGTAGAAAAGGATGTGGCCTGTGGTCATGTGGGCACAAAGACAGATCTCCATGCTAATGAGGTACTAGAGGCCTGGCGAGCTTAGCCAATAAGCTTTTCTTTCCAGATATTTCTCTCTGCAAAAGGTATTTAATCTCAGGCCCACCCTGATAAATGTGGTATGGTTTTACACATCTACTTTCCACTGTGGCAATAGACAATTCAGAATTCAGATGGACTGTCACATCCTTTTTTACATGTGGGGGGCTTGGGGCATTGCCCTTACATGACTGATGGCCACAAATCTATGGCAGTTGGGGGACCTGCAGCTAGTCACAGGAACCTGGTACCCAGGAGCAGGCAAAGCTCCTATAGTCCAGGCCTTCTAGCCTTAATCAATCAGGGTCCAGGCTACCTCTCACTGTCCCACACCCCAGTTCAGTCCAATGGTTGGCTGTGAGTATCTGAATCTGTCTTAGCTGCTGGCAAACCAGTAGAAAAACTACATAAAAGGAATCAACTGTAATACCAGAAATTTGTGAGGGAGGGGGAATTCATGAAGGTTTTCTTATATTGACGGGTGTGTAAATGCCACTCCATCTTAACAGGTACCTATCTCAGTGCCCATAGACACTGGCTAAATGGTTAAATAACAAAGGGTTTGTCCCGCAGGATCCAAATAAGTGCCTGGGCTAGTGCATCCCAAAGGAGAAGAATATTCTAAGGTGCAGAAACAGACTTGTATACTTAATCCCTATATAGCAATCAGGATTTACTGGATGTGGGGTTCAAGAATCCAGTTTTACACTTAGAGCAGAGGCTGCCTTCATCTCTGTTCCTTGCCATTGAGTTCCCTTACTCTACCTGGACGTCCTAGTTGGGCCTTGGTGGGAGAGGATGTGCCTGAGTCCTGCTGGAACTAGATGTTACAGGGTGGGCTGATACCTCGGAGGGGGGCTCCAGAAGGGGAGGGGGCACCAGGGGGAGGTATTTGCAAGGTGAGACTGGGAAGAGAGGAGGGAGGGGTTGTGGATGTAATATGAATAAAAAAATAAATAAATTACAGGGAAAAAAAGAATCTAGTTGTAGTCAATACCCACTGCTGTGAAGTCAAGGAAGCCAAGCATCCAGAAATCAGAAATCAGAAATCAGAAATCAGAGATCCCAAATCTCATTTGGGGGAAAAGGAGCACCACATCCGAGACCACAGTGATGACAGTCATTGTTCCCAATTCTTTGCACAAGACACACATATGGTTCTTCCTCTAAATATAGATTATGCCTCCAGCAATTTCCAATAATGGATCCTAGGAGGAGAAGTTTTCTGGATTTGTAAACAGCACACATTCTAAATCAGGCACAAGAGCACTACAGATGAGATTCTGAGAAATCCTGGGTTTTGAGAACTTATTCTGCCATGGCAAGACACATTACTGTAATCCCCTCATACACTCTGTCTGAATTCATCCTGGTCTGTAGAAGCTAGACAGAAGAGGGAGTTTTCATACCCCTCCCCCCACTTAGAAATGAGGAAACTGAAGCCTGGGAAAGATAAGGACCTTGTTCAGGATCAGTCACAAAGGAATGAACTGTGCTGAGTTCTAAGCTAGAAGTGGCAGATAAGATTTACGCTTAGGGGACAATAGGTGGCGGTGAGGTGACTTGTAGGTAAAGGTGCCTTCCATTAAACCTGCTGATCTGAGTATCATCCCTGGGACCTATAGACTGGAGGGAAAAACATTCATATCAGTAGTCTTCTGACCTCCACATATGCTTCTTGGCATATACAAAGACAGACAGACAGACAGACAAATTAATATGACTTATTTGTTTCAATTTTCAAAAAGATTTATGTCTGTGGTATGAGACTTCATCCTTTCCACCAAGTCAGAGAAAACAATGGACAGCTTCAGTAGGGCAGGTCTTATGGAGGACTAGTAATGGACAGCTTCAGTAGGGCAGGTCTTATGGAGGACTAGTAATGGACAGCTTCAGAAGGGCAGGTCTTATGGAGGACTAGTAATGGACAGCTTCAGAAGGGCAGGTCTTATGGAGGACTAGTGGAAGAACAGTAAACCTGGGATTTGAGTGCTTTAGTCCTTTCACAGGTTTCTTTAAAATGAACTCTTCTTTGTTTTTGTTTGGTGGTTTAGTGATAACTGACAAGAGATTCAACTAGGAACAAGTACATTGATAATCCTTTGATACAGCAATAACATTATTGTGTCTAAGATTACTAAAGAGCCATTGAGCCAGACTATGACTTGACAGAAAGCTAACTGATGAGGTAATGGTTTTCTTCCTTCAAAACCTTTTCTTTTTTCCTTTTTCTTTTCTCCTTTGAAAACTGGACATTAAAGCAGAAAGTGCTTTTCAAAGAGCCTGCTTTATTATTGTTGTTGTTGCTGTTGACATTGTTGTTGTTGTTTAAAGATAGTGACATCTGTCTTTCAAATGATTTCATAAGGAGAGGTCAGGAGAATTTCTATTCCTTGTTAGCACCCTTTAAAGAGCATGCTTCCTGGGTGTTAAGACCTGGGCTGTAAGTCAAAGATAACTTGTCAACCAAATAGGGAGTGTAATTGAAACAACATTTTGGAGTTAATGAAAGTATAAAATAGCTTTGCCCACTAAACTGAGGGGAGTCTAATTTAATTTTCCATGAACATCACAGGTGATAAGCAGTCTTTCACCCATCTCTGGAAGGTGACCATGGGCAGTTCATATCTGGTAAAGGGAAAAGGAAGTTGGGTCCATGGGTGGATGAAGGCTGTCCATGGCAGAGCCTCTGCATCACTTGCTTCTAAGTCCTCACTCAATGCTCTGAAGGAATAATTTTCATGTTCATGGAAAGCCCCAGAGAGCTGGGCTGATATGACTTCCACTGTTCCTCAGCCAGAATCCGCTAAACACAATGAGCAAACACACACATACACAAACACACACATGCACAAACACACACATACACAAACACACACATGCACAAACACACACATACACAAACACACACATGCACAAACACACACATACACAAACACACACATACACAAACACACACATGCACAAACACACACATACACAAACACACACATACACAAACACACACATGCACAAACCCTCAGACATACACAAATATATATACATGCACAAACACACACATAACTAGTGATATGGGCTTGGAGCGGTAGCTCCCTGGTACAGTGTATCATTGTTATGTGTAAAGACTGGGTCCCATATCCAGAACCAAACCAAGAGACTCATCCCTGGCCCCTTTTTGTTTGTTCGTTTTGTTCTTCCTGAATCCTTGACAGATTTAATTGTATCCATTTCCATTCATGAGGGTGACACTTTTTTTTCCTAAGTCATCTGATCCATGGGCCAATCTTTTCTAGAAACATACACAAGGTACAGTATTTTACCAACTGTACAGAGTCCCTCACCCTAGTCAAGTTGATATATATAAAACACAAACCTAGAGGTAAGTGTGTATGTGCATGCCTTATATCTCTGAGATTAGTGCTAATTATTTGATAGCCAGCAGTCAATCTGAGCACAATTCTGTCTCAGATACATTTTCCTTTGTCTCCATAATAGTTAAATTCTCTTACTACAGGGATCTTTAAATTCTACATTAAAAAAAAAGCCTTCAGGTATTGATATCCTACTTTCAACAGTTGATATTTTGTCAGTCTTATTTACTCTATCCTCCTATTTATATTTGGAGGTAGCACAGAGGAAAAGTCTAAAGGAAGTCTCGATTCCCTAGCATTCCACTCACTGTTCATCTTACTTGAATTACTTGCTGACCAAGATAGGCACTATAAAACTTTCTTTCAATGTTGTTATCCCAATTCCTCCAACCTATGATAATATTACTTTACACTTAGGTGGGAAAGGGCACTGTGTAAATGTGATTAAGTTTACGATCCTAAGATATAGACGGCCCATACTGGACTAGCTAGGTATCCTTTGGTGGAGGACGAGTGTGTCAGAGTTGAGAGAAGAAAATATAGTGGCACAGAACAATAGGAGGAAAGATACAGCATGCTGGCTGAGGAGTCGAGCAATGGAGGAGACTCTGAAAACTGAGAAAGTCAGGGAAACTCCCCAAAAGCTTCAACAGGAGGCCAGCATGCCAACACTTTGGCTCTAGAGCTTTTGACTTCCAGAAGCAGAAAATAGGAAAATAATACAGCAATTTCTAAAGATAGTAAAAGTTCATATACAAGCATCCATTTCCCTGCCTTCTATTGAAATATTGGGAAGTTGAGAAAGGCATAGTGACTCATGCTTGTGATGCCAGCAGTTGGCAGGCCAAGGCAGTAGAATCCAAGTCCAGTAGTCTGCTTACATCTAGCTGCCGATCATTGTCACACCTTGTGATTCCTTGTCTAAGAGAGTCCATGGTTAACACAGTCTCGGACATACTGCAGAAACCAGTGTTTGTATCCAGTACTTCCTCCGCCATGAACTAGAACTTAATTTCCTGTAGGCGGTTAGCTATATAGAAAACATTTGCAGTAAGAAACTCCCCACTGTGGTTCCTTAGGCTACTCTATCCATGGGCACTATACTGCTGCACATGTGAGGTGTGCTCTTTGTAAGTATGCACAAACCATTGAGCCCCACTTAGCTCTCAAAGGGTGTGCACACCTTGGAGCTGGGGTAAATGCCCCCAGTGAAGAGACTGGTGTGCTAAAGCAGCAACACAGCAAATGCAAGTCAAATTCAGAATGTTTCTCCTCCTTCAGATAACCAGCCACAATCCGAATATTATCCCTTCCATTTTTCAATGAGGAGTAAACATAAGTGACTAATTTTGTCACTCTCCATGTTATAAATAGAGGCAACACTTAAAGCTTATGAGTCATCTACACCTTGGTCTTGAATTACTTCAATCAGATATGAGGCTTGGAGAATAAAGAGCTTTGATTACCAAGAAAGGAATTTAGGAATTTGGACCAAAGTGCTGTCTGCTCAGAGTGCAACCCCATGTGCCAAAAAAATAAGAAAGAAAGGCAGACTGAGAAGAAGGCCCCAAGAGAGCATGGTGTGCTGCCTGGTTGCAGTGAGCTGGGTCCTGTGTGCTCCAGCCTGCTGCAGACTATCTTTCTGGGTGCCCAGCTGTCTTCTGCCCACAGTTTTCTTGATATTCCCACGGAATTCCTCATTTTCTCCTTGTGGAAGGCAATTTATGATCTGGAAATAGCACAAGTTTTAACTACAAGAATGCACACCAGTGGCTTTATAACGCTAAGCTTTTAACCTTGGCTGTGAAATGAGTTTTTGGAGGCATGATTTCTTCTGCTGCTAAATGGGGATAATAATAAATGCCTCAAAGCATTGGTAACATAGCACGGTGCTTACATTTGCACGCTAAGGTTGCCAAACATAGAATCGCAGACTGTATGGCTTAACAACAGAAACTTGTCTCTCAGTTTTAGAAGCTAGAAGTCCAAGGTCAAGATACAGACGAGGGTGTTTTCCTTTTAGCGCTATGAGAAAGATTATGTCCTGTGTTTTCTTCAATAGCTGCTAAATCACCCTGAGAATGCTGGTGATCTTTGGCTTGAAGATGTAGCGTCCTGTTTCCATCCTATTGTTCACAAAACCTCTTTGCTATGCCTAGGTTCACAATTCCTCTGGGTACATAAAATTTTGGATTAGGTAACCTGGCATGGTGAAGATGGATTGTCAACTTGATGGGATCTAGAATCACACTGGAAACAAATCTCTGGGGATGTCTGTTAGGGAATTTCTAGATTAAGTTAATTGAGCTGGGGAAACCCACACAAAATGTGAATGGCACAAACCTATGGGTTTAGGTCTAGGGCTGAATATAAAGAGGAAAAAGAGCTGAGTACAAATTTGTGTTGCTGCCTGATTCCTGTGTAAAGACATAATGTGGCTGATCAGCTGCTTACACTCCTTGGGCCATGACTTCCTCGATGTGACGGCTGCATCTCCTCTAACTGTATGAGATAAATCACTCCTCACCTACATCAATTCTTGCCAGGTGTTCTGTCACAGCATTATAACTAACATGGAGTCCAGCCTTGTCCTATAGAAACTTATCCTAACATAATAAAGAACATCCACAAATGCCCTGTTTCCAACAAAGATAACAATCTGAGCATTACCATCTCAGCTTATGGATTTGGGGGAACTGTGCTGATCTTGGTACAGGCTCTCTTATGTGCACACACACACACACACACACACACACACACACAAACACTTCTTATTTCCCTTCGATAAACAGAAATATTTTCCTAGCTGGGCACAGTGGCACACACCTTTAATCCCTTAATCCCAGCATTTGGGGAGCAGAGGCAGGCGAATTTCTGAGTTGGAGGCCAGCCTGGTCTACACAGTGAGTTCCAGGACAGCCAGGGCTACACAGAGAAACCCTGTCTCAAAAAAAAAAAAAAAAAAAAAAAAAAAAGAATTATTTTCCTGCTGTAAACCTTTAAGCCCCCAGCTTTATGTGACTCAATCCAATACATGTACCAAGTTCTCTCCCAAGCTGCTTCTCTCAATTGCCCTTCTAACTTATTACTGTTTTTAGAAGATCCAAAGATTTAACGAATTGCAAACAATCTCAACCTTAGTCCAGTAAGATCGTATAATTCAGGCAGGGCATGGTTTTAGAATTTACTTTTGGAATTTCCGGGGGAAAAAATGAGCTGAGTAAATGAGTAAACAAGATTAAAAGGGTGTTCACAGGTTGGGAAGAATAAGCCATTATTAGGTATTAGAAAGAAGGTATCTTCATACAATCCATAGGTCTTCATATTAAACAGTTCATGTTTAAAACTATGCAAAGGAAGTGGCCACACCCTGCAGGAAGGCCCAGGATGCTTCAAGGTGGTCAACAAGCATGGGTTGGAATCTAAACCCTATAGATGGCCCAGGGCTGAAGCTGAGTGATCTGGGATGAAGCTCCCATGGCAGTCAAGTGGAGATGCAGAAAGCTGGGTCTGGGAGATGAAGAGGATTTGAGGACCATGGAGGTTTCTCTGGAAGGACCAAGCTTCTCGTCCTGAAATCAGTGCAGTCAGGTTGAGAGCACACAAATTGCTCAAGGTGTGGATGGCACAATGGATGCACAGTAGAACCCATTTCAGAGCCCTAGCTCATGGCCAGGATTTCTCTGAGAGTCAACATGGTAGATTAGAATAGGATAAAATAACAATCCATCCTTTCTCTTTATTGGTGTTTCCAACCTAGGTCCATATGAAGTGCTTGCTCACAATAACCATGTATTAAGAATTCTGACCAGGTCCAACATTTTAACTGGCATTTTCTGTATGAAATTTGTGCTTGAGAACAAGATAATTGAATTTTTTTTAAAAAAGTATCTTATGGTGTCTTAAGAAAGATTACAAACCTTGTGCTAGGCCACATTCATAGCTCGCCTAGGGTATTATACATACCATGGGCCACAGATTCATCATGTGTCATTTTAGAACTTGACCTAAGTGGTATGTCTTGTTCACCTGCTGTGCATTCTAGGATAGTGGGTCTGCAAAGGGAGGCGATGGCCAGGCTAGGATCAGCTCAGTGTACATACTCTAGCTTTGCAGTTGCAGAGACTTGATGGTACCCACAGACAGAGCTCCAGACAAGCATAACTATGCCTGTCACTTAAACACATTTGAATATAGTTCATATGTTGGATTAATCAGGCTACTGTTACCACTGTTCCTGAGGGAAGTTAATTAGATGACGATGGACAAAGGAGCTTAAAGGAAGGGGATGCCCTTCTTTCCGATATATAGTATATGCTCAGCAAGGCTGCCATTCTGTTTTCAGGTGGCTGAGAAAAGCTAGTGGACAACCCTCCTAAACTTACGATAGATAAATCACAGCCTCCCCAGGAAGACGGGTCTGAGATACTAATCTGACTTAACCATTTATTCTGAACTCACATATAGCCATGGAGTAAGCCACAAGAGATCGAATACCATTTTCTTTTTGCATGAGAGAACAAGTTGGAATCCCATAGAGTGTGCTGTGGCAAACAGATGAGGCAAGCTGTGGAGAGGCCAAGTTCTTATGATTGACACGCTCCTGTGTAGTGGGTGGCTCGGTGGAAGAAAGCAGACTGCTGAACTCCCCACTGCATCTCTCTCTAATGTGATTCAGTGAAGAGAGATTTAAAATCAAGCTGTATGCCTATCTCAATGGATATGTGCTCTGCCCTGAGGTCGGCTCCATTACAAAGTCCCACCAAACGCAATGTTACCTCTAATAGTCACCAAAGGTCCCTGTTAGAGAGTACTAGCCTCTGACCTTCACACATTTGGTAAACACAACAGTTCATAAGAAACCAACTCTGCTTGCAAATGTGAAGAGGGAATAAGGAACTCTGAAATGCTTTGGGTTTCAGCCCCTTGATTATGATGGATTCCCAGACTCTGTTATTCCCCAGGAAGTCTGGGAACAGGGAACCATGATTCCCAGGGATTCTAGTGATTTTGTGACCTTGTTTAAACAGTAAACCCAAGTCTTACATCAGTACCCTTCTCTCAACAATCTTGGGAGAAGCTGTGTTTCTCTAAAATGTTTTATTACAAGATTTAATAAATTAAATTAGCAGTGCTTGTTCATGGTTTATTGTAACCTAATGAAGCAAAACTACCTAAAATTCCATTCTCTATGGATAATTCTTCATGTGTGTATATCTTAGGAAAATGCAAAGTTTATTGTAATATATTACTGTTTTTTGGAAGCTGCTTTTCCCAAATAACAATATCTAATTGTTTTCCTTCCTCAAAAGATGACTATCCAATTAATTAGTTTATATTTTCTAGACTCTGTGTAAATTGAATGATGCACCATATATAGTTTAGATGTGGCTTATTTTACATTGCAAAATTGTTTGAATTTATCTATGTTATGGAATACATGAATAGTTCATTCTTTGATTTTGTTTCCCCTCTCTTCTCGTTATGTAGATATATAGTATTTATTTACTTATTCGCCTACTGATAGACATTCAGTTCTGAGGACTATAGATATTTAAAATAATGTTATTAAGGCTGTCCCTGTGTATTTCTGTAGCATGCTAGTTGCTTTTCTCATTGTTGGAACAAAAGCTCTGGCGAAAACCACTGAAGGAAGGGGGTACACGTTGGCCCACGATCCCTTGTGGTAGTGACAGCATGGCAACAGGAACTTGATGCAGCCACTCAATGTCATCCACAGGCAGGAAGCAAGGAGAGATGCGTATTGGTAGTACACTTGGTAACTCCCTTTTATTCAGTTTTGCCTGGTAGCAAAAAGATGGTAGTGTCTCCATTCCAAATGGGCCTTCCCTCCTTAGTGAAACTTCTCTGAAAATGCTACTGTAGACGTGCCCATAGGTATATCTTCTGGATGACTCTAAATCCATGGTCAGGTTACAGTGAAAATTAAGCATCACATACCGTATATTTTATTTTCTCTTGGATTAATGCAAAAGCAAGAAGTAGCTGAGTCAAAATGATATGTGCATGTTAAACCTTCAAAAAATCCCTACACTGTGCATTCCAAACAAATATATGAGAATTTTGATGGCACCACATCCTCGTCCATGTTTGGTCTGGACAACGCTGTCTTATACCTTCTTTTTTCTAGTTCCTATACCTGTCTGCTATGCCTAATT
This sequence comes from Mus musculus, assembly GCF_000001635.26. Lineage (NCBI taxonomy): Eukaryota > Metazoa > Chordata > Mammalia > Rodentia > Muridae > Mus > Mus musculus. The sequence continues at coordinate 55,690,288 of NC_000081.6, read as the reverse complement.
GGTTACATAGGCATTCCTGTATGTGTGCATGTGTGCATGTGTGTGTGTGTGTAGCTGTGTGTGTGTGTGTGTGTGTGTCTGTGTGTAGCTGTGTGTATGCATGTATGCGTCTACGTCTATGCGTCTATGTGTGTATGTCACGCATGTATACGTGGAAGCCAGAGATCAGCATCAGGTTTATTTAGCACTCGCGATCTGAATTTTTTTTAGACAACATCTTTCACTGAACCTGAAGCTCACTGGTTTGCAACATTGATTTGGCCAGTGAGGCACAGGAATTCCATCTCTGCCTCCCTTGTACACGTATTCCAGATATAAACCATCTCCTGTTTTTTACAGTGTGGGCAATCTGAACTCAGATCCTCAGATTTGTACAGCAAGTGGTCTAAGTCATCTCCCCATGTCCCTTTCTTCCTCTAAAATTTAAGTTGTCCTTTCTGACTTCCCATTATCCTTTGCCTTTAACTGCCCGAGGTTCCCAATTGCTGGGCCCTCCATGTTGTTTAGCCGGGGCTAGCAGAAGCTGGAGATGTGAGCGGCCTCCCTGAGCACTTTACCTGTGTTCCATCTGAAACAATGTCCCTGAAGATGCTACGGGGGTTAATTACCTGGCGTCTGTGGAGCATTCTGAATCTGATAAATGCTGATTATTATTACACTGGTATCTCCTCCTTTGTTCTGAAGAGCTGGCAACCTGAGGGGAAGCAGACTGATGGAGAGTTAGCCAAGATAACCAGCATCTCCAATTTAAAAGTTGTCACCAACTTTTCCAGAACTTTCTCCTTTGCTATCAGTCACTGTCCCTACATTTAAGTCTCTGTTTCTAAGCTTCCCAAGTAGGAGAGAAAGTACAGCAAGGAGAGATATGGGAGTGCAAGAAATAAGGGAAGTCCTCTGGAAGTGTATTTTGTCTGACTTTGGGCAAGGCCATGTCAAGGACCAATGCCTCCGACCTATAGGAATGACAAAACCTTTCCTGGATGACTCTCAGAAGATAGCAAAACCTTTGGGTCCAACTGTGATTATTGACAGTGCACATAGGAAATATCCACCACAGCTTTCTTCTCTCAGATGTTTAAAGCCTGAAGAGTGTTTCCCTAAAGAGACGGTACCTACTGAGATAAGGTAAACCTCCCTCTTTCCTCAGCTATATATAATAACCCTACCTCCTTGTTTATATTTAAGTGGTGCTCTTGCCTCCATGTTCAACTGTATACAATAAATACACTGAGCTTCCTGGGTGATGCAGCTTCTCGACCAGAGATCCCAGTCCACCTGATCGCAGCTCTTCTGTATCTCCATGTGTTTGTCTTTTCCTCATTCACTCACCGCCCTAGTTAGGTCAGTTCCCCAAAGCCATGCAAAGCATGGCACACAACCAAACCTACCCAGCACCCACTCTATCTATGTCTCTTACTTCGTCCTCACAAGGTGTGCAGAAAGGGAGGCTATTTCAGCATGTGATAACATCTGAGGACACGCTACATGGGAGTTCAGGTCTCTGTTCATACCCCTCACTCCAAAGATCATGAGCCTGTTCTGCTAACATTGCTTACATAGAAAGTGGGAAAGGAGTATTGGGAAGACTGAGTCAAATGAGGGTTTAAAAGGAGACCTAAAACCGAGAGGAATAGTAAAGCAAGAATCTTCGTGGCTTTATGGCAGAGAGTTTTAAATTAAAAGAAAAAAAAAAAAAAACTGAACGTGGGGCTGGTGAAATGACCCAGTGGCTAAAGGTGCTTGCAGCCAAGATGAAAGATCAAGGTTCAATCCTTGCATCCTACATTGTAGCAGAAGAGAACTACTGATTCCCTCAAGTATTCACACACACACACACACACACACACACACACACACACACGTGCACATGTGCATGAAGGAGAGAGAGATGAAGAAGGAGAGGGAGGGGAAGGGGGAGGGAGAGGGAGAGGGAGAGAGAGAGAGAGAGAGAGAGAGTTTTAAAATGATCAAGCTTTGAAAGCCATTAGCACTAACTCAAACCCACTTTGTCATAGGCCAAGGAGGACATCAAGTCAGGAGAGACAAGCAGTTCTTGTTCTAGCCCATTCATATCTTGACTCTGCCATCTCTATCCTTACTTAACTGAATAGTCAATCTAGCCATTTCTTCTCCAATTGCTCCCTACTCTAACAGGCAGAGTGTCTTGCTGAACTTGAAGCATGCCTGGCTAATCTAGCTAGCCAGCTTGCCCTGGGGATTCCTTGGCCATGCCCTCTGAATGCTGGGACTACTGGTGACATCTATGCCTACCCTGCTCCTGTGTGGCCCCTAGGGATTATGTCATATCCAGATGCTTGCATAATAAATGTTTTAGCCACTCTCTGGCACCCAAAATCATGGTCTTTACTATGACTTTCTGTTTCTTGCTACGTTGCTTGTTCTCATGGGCAGCCTGATGCTCTGAAGAGTTTATACAGAATGAAAACAACAGATCTACATGTGAACATCACTACATGATGGTAGTGGAAAATAGCCCTTCAGAGTTTTCTCACAGTGTGTTTTAAGAGATTCACATAAGTAACTTGAATAAACCATAAAGTATGTCAGCCTCTGGAATGATGCATACCACTAGACACATTGTTGTATCACTGACCCCATGAGTACAGAGGTCTGCGTGCCACCAGGAATATTTACTGCCCAAGGTTTTTTGTCAGGGCAGTATGTGGATGTGTAAACCATACCCCACCTCTCAGGGTAGGCCTGAGATTAAATACCTTTCACAGGGAGGAGTGTCTGGCAGCAGAAGCTTATTGGTTAAGCCCTGCGGGCCTCATTAGCATTAGCATGGAACCTCATTAGCATGGAGAACTGTTTTGGGTCAATGTGACTGTGGTCATGTCCCTTTTCCTATTGTCTTGGTCTAAGATGTTAGGGACGTTGCCTCATGTACAGGAGGAAGGGCTTGGGATTTGCCCCTTTGTCACAATGATGGCCACAAATCTCTCTGGGGGTCTGAGGTGACATGACAGGGGCCTGGCGCGGGGAGCAGGTGAAGCTCCTACTGTTCCTTTGGGGTCTCTGGGGCTTGTTAGCTTTAGCTTGATCTTACCAGAGTTCACGGTCCACCGCCCCTCAGCGCAAGTATTGAGAAACCCATTGTAAATGATCAGGATAAAAGTCAAATCTGACATATACAGCAGGGGACTGCCTGGTCTGGCCTCGGTCAGAGGAGATGCACCTAACCCTCAAGACACTTGAGACCCTAGGGAGTGGGGAGGGGACATCCTATTGGAGACAGGGAGGAGGAAGAACTGGATGAAGACCTGTTGGAGGGATGACTGGGAGGGGCATAACGACTGGAGTGGGAAAAAAAATCAGATTGAAGATAATAATAAATACATTAATTAAGTTAAAAGAAGAAACTTAATGAAAACAAGCAAACAAAAAATAAAAAACAAATACAAAAAAAAGCAAAAACAACAACAAAAACAAAGCAGGGTGATCCCAGTACTCCTTCTTATTCCTGGAGATAGGGACATTGAGTATTCTATTTCAGCATAGTTTCTTTTTAAAGAATGGTTGTGTTTCTCCAATCTTGCAGCACTTACAGAAAACACTGCCCCACACAGACTACTTCCTTGTGTGTAGCACTTAATAATCAATGCAGGGGTAAAATTTTCTCTAAGAACTTTCTGAATCAACTTTATAGATAATATCACCCCAAACAGTAAGTGGAATAATGTTCACACACTGGGACTATGCTAGCAGATACATTTGCCCTATTGTGCTCTTCTACCATGCAGAGGGAAAACTAAGGCCTTGCTTAGTGCAGCTTGTTTCAAATAAAAGCATAAACAGTAAACAAAACATATATATATATATTTACTGCCCAGGTTCATTCTGAAAACTTCAAATTATTTCTGAAGAATCATGATTTTTCACGTTCATAGTTAAATGACTGATTTCAGTCAACATTAATGGATCAGAGCTGACTTGGTAAGTAAAATAGCCACACTGGGAGGATCATTTCGTAGCTTCTCCAGTCCTAGTTAATGACCTGGAAAGGTAATTTACTAAGTTTAATGTGGAAGCTGGAAATTTTTATTTCGATCTATTTCCCCAAACCACAACTTAATTGCCTTGAGATACATAGCTTATTCACCTTGTAGAGTCTGCTGCCTCTCCTTCTCAATCTATTTTGATCTTTCGCAGATGTTCTTGCTCTGTTGTAGAAAAGTGGTACAAAGTCAAGAAGCTAAAGGTAGATACTTTCAGTGTGCATAAAATACTAAAGGGAGGGAAGATAAACCACCCGTCAGTCATTCCCATTCTAGTATAAATAGCTTTACAGGCTCTAAGATGAGGATGCTCTTTAGGAAGCAAGTCTTTGCTTAGAATTGCTGGAAGGCGGTGGTATATTCAATGTTAAAGAAGAGCTCTTCTGGGGCAGGGAACTGGGGAAAAGTAGAGGGGATACATTACTTTGTTGGTATAAAAGGTATCTATCTTTGATTCGTCTTATAATTTCCCCCAAGGAAAAACATCGTCTTTGTTTTATCCATTCTAAATCTAAAGGACACATTTTCAACATTATTTTTAAAAATTAGAGGATGCACTATGTCTCTATCACCTGCCAGCTGCTAAGCACATCATATTCACGGCCTCACTTAATCGCCTGAGTAGGGGCTGCTCAGCGTGTAACTCCCTGGCGCTTGCTCTGTGCTGCATTAAACCTTCTGCAGATGTTAACTCTTCACACCACCGTCTGCTCGGAGGCTGAGTTGGCATTTTATACATGCAGAAACTACAATACACAGGAGTCAGATGATGGACAGCTAGCAAGCTGTGGAACAGGACTGGTGCTCTGGCTTCCTAGCTACGGGGTCCACATTGCTCACCTTTGGGGGTTACATGTGTTTGTCAGCATGGGCAGGGAAGCAGCAGGAGTCAAGACCACTCGTGAATACCAGAACTGTCCTCAGGTTACACAGAGAACTTAGAAAAGTCAACCTGAGCACTGAGCTGTATGTTTTCTCTACTTTGGACACTTGTTACTGCGCATTGGCCATGGTGCTGGTGGGAAAAGAGGGCACATGGATGTGCCTCCCCTCTGTGCAGATTTCTCTGTGGTACTCAGTATGATACTGAAGCCTGGCATGATAGTGTAAGCCTGTCATCTCAGCCTGTTAGAGGCTGGGGCAGGAGGAGCCAGTCTATGTGAGATTCTGCCTCAGGAGAAAAAAATAGCAGTATATAGAAATAAAAATGTATTTCAATCAGTAAGTAAAAATTTATTTTAATATATATAGTAATGGTTCTATTACATATATATATAGCAATGATTATATATATGTATATACATACAGTATGTGTAAATGATAAATGATTAGAATGAAAGGAATAAGCAGACAAGGTGGTTTAGCAAGTTAAGGTACTTGCCTCTAAGACTGACAGCATGGGTCCGAGACCCGCCGAACTTAGGAAATTAGTCTGAACAGGTGAGAGGGTGCGCCAGAGAACCTGACAGCTTCTGGAACAGGCGGAAGCACAGAGGCGCTGAGGCAGCACCCTGTGTGGGCCGGGGACAGCCGGCCACCGTCCGGACCAGAGGACAGGTGCCCGCCCGGCTGGGGAGGCGACCTAAGCCACAGCAGCAGCGGTCGCCATCTTGGTCCGGGACCCGCCGAACTTAGGAAATTAGTCTGAACAGGTGAGAGGGTGCGCCAGAGAACCTGACAGCTTCTGGAACAGGCGGAAGCACAGAGGCGCTGAGGCAGCACCCTGTGTGGGCCGGGGACAGCCGGCCACCTTCCGGGCCAGAGGACAGGTGCCCGCCCGGCTGGGGAGGCGGCCTAAGCCACAGCAGCAGCGGTCGCCATCTTGGTCCGGGACCCGCCGAACTTAGGAAATTAGTCTGAACAGGTGAGAGGGTGCGCCAGAGAACCTGACAGCCTCTGGAACAGGCAGAAGCACAGAGGGGCTGAGGCAGCACCCTGTGTGGGCCGGGGACAGCCGGCCACCTTCCGGACCGGAGGACAGGTGCCCGCCCGGCTGGGGAGGCGACCTAAGCCACAGCAGCAGCGGTCGCCATCTTGGTCCGGGACCCGCCGAACTTAGGAAATTAGTCTGAACAGGTGAGAGGGTGCGCCAGAGAACCTGACAGCTTCTGGAACAGGCGGAAGCACAGAGGCGCTGAGGCAGCACCCTGTGTGGGCCGGGGACAGCCGGCCACCTTCCGGACCAGAGGACAGGTGCCCGCCCGGCTGGGGAGGCGACCTAAGCCACAGCAGCAGCGGTCGCCATCTTGGTCCGGGACCCGCCGAACTTAGGAAATTAGTCTGAACAGGTGAGAGGGTGCGCCAGAGAACCTGACAGCTTCTGGAACAGGCGGAAGCACAGAGGCGCTGAGGCAGCACCCTGTGTGGGCCGGGGACAGCCGGCCACCTTCCGGACCAGAGGACAGGTGCCCGCCCGGCTGGGGAGGCGGCCTAAGCCACAGCAGCAGCGGTCGCCATCTTGGTCCGGGACCCGCCGAACTTAGGAAATTAGTCTGAACAGGTGAGAGGGTGCGCCAGAGAACCTGACAGCTTCTGGAACAGGCGGAAGCACAGAGGCGCTGAGGCAGCACCCTGTGTGGGCCGGGGACAGCCGGCCACCTTCCGGACCGGAGGACAGGTGCCCGCCCCCCGGCTGGGGAGGCGGCCTAAGCCACAGCAGCAGCGGTCGCCATCTTGGTCCCGGGACTCCAAGGAACTTAGGAATTTAGTCTGCTTAGGTGAGAGTCTGTACCACCTGGGAACTGCCAAAGCAACACAGTGTCTGAGAAAGGTCCTGTTTTGGGCCTTCTTCTTCGGCCAGGAGGAGGTCCAAATACAAGATATCTGCGCACCTTCCCTGTAAGAGAGCTTGCCAGCAGAGAGTGCTCTGAGCACTGAAACTCAGAGGAGAGAATCTGTCTCCCAGGTCTGCTGATAGACGGTAACAGAATCACCAGAAGAACAATCTCTAAACAGAGTCAACTATAACTACTAACTCCAGAGATTACCAGATGGCGAAAGGTAAACGGAGGAATCTTACTAACAGGAACCAAGACCACTCACCATCACCAGAACCCAGCACACCCACTTTGCCCAGTCCAGGGAACCCCAACACACCTGAGAACCTAGACCTAGATTTAAAAGCATATCTCATGATGATGGTAGAGGACATCAAGAAGGACTTTAATAAATCACTTAAAGAAATACAGGAGAACACTGCTAAAGAGTTACAAGTCCTTAAAGAAAAACAGGAAAACACAATCAAACAGGTAGAAGTCCTTACAGAAAAAGAGGAAAAAACATACAAACAGGTGATGGAAATGAACAAAAGCATACTAGACCTAAAAAGGGAAGTAGACACAATAAAGAAATCTCAAAGCGAGGCAACACTAGAGATAGAAACCCTAGGAAAGAAATCTGGAACCATAGATTTGAGCATCAGCAACAGAATACAAGAGATGGAAGAGAGAATCTCAGGTGCAGAAGATTCCATAGAGAACATCGGCACAACAATCAAAGAAAATGGAAAATGCAAAAAGATCCTAACTCAAAATATCCAGGAAATCCAGGACACAATAAGAAGACCAAACGTACGGATAATAGGAGTGGATGAGAATGAAGATTTTCAACTCAAAGGTCCAGCAAACATCTTCAACAAAATTATTGAAGAAAACTTCCCAAATCTAAAGAATGAGATGCATATGAACATACAAGAAGCCTACAGAACTCCAAATAGACTGGACCAGAAAAGAAATTCCTCCCGACACATAATAATCAGAACATCAAATGCACTAAATAAAGATAGAATACTAAAAGCAGTAAGGGAAAAAGGTCAAGTAACATATAAAGGCAAGCCTATCAGAATTACACCAGATTTTTCACCAGAGACTATGAAAGCCAGAAGAGCCTGGACAGATGTTATACAGACACTAAGAGAACACAAACTGCAGCCCAGGCTACTATACCCAGCCAAACTCTCAATTATCATAGAGGGAGAAACCAAAGTATTCCACGACAAAACCAAATTCACGCATTATCTCTCCACGAATCCAGCCCTTCAAAGGATAATAACAGAAAAAAACCAATACAAGAACGGGAACAACGCCCTAGAAAAAACAAGAAGGTAATCCCTCAACAAACCTAAAAGAAGACAGCCACAAGAACAGAATGCCACCTTTAACAACTAAAATAACAGGAAGCAACAATTACTTTTCCTTAATATCTCTTAACATCAATGGTCTCAACTCGCCAATAAAAAGACATAGACTAACAAACTGGCTACACAAACAAGACCCAACATTTTGCTGCTTACAGGAAACTCATCTCAGAGAAAAAGATAGACACTACCTCAGAATGAAAGGCTGGAAAACAATTTTCCAAGCAAATGGTATGAAGAAACAAGCAGGAGTAGCCATCCTAATATCTGATAAGATTGACTTCCAACCCAAAGTCATCAAAAAAGACAAGGAGGGACACTTCATTCTCATCAAAGGTAAAATCCTCCAAGAGGAACTCTCAATTCTGAATATCTATGCTCCAAATACAAGAGCAGCCACATTCACTAAAGAAACATTAGTAAAGCTCAAAGCACACATTGCGCCTCACACAATAATAGTGGGAGACTTCAACACACCACTTTCACCAATGGACAGATCATGGAAACAGAAACTAAACAGGGACACACTAAAACTAACAGAAGTGATGAAACAAATGGATCTGACAGATATCTACAGAACATTTTACCCTAAAACAAAAGGATATACCTTCTTCTCAGCACCTCATGGTACCTTCTCCAAAATTGACCACATAATAGGTCACAAATCAGGCCTCAACAGATTCAAAAATATTGAAATTGTCCCATGTATCCTATCAGATCACCATGCACTAAGGCTGATCTTCAATAACAAAATAAATAACAGAAAGCCAACATTCACATGGAAACTGAACAACACTCTTCTCAATGATACCTTGGTCAAGGAAGGAATAAAGAAAGAAATTAAAGACTTTTTAGAGTTTAATGAAAATGAAGCCACAACGTACCCAAACCTTTGGGACACAATGAAAGCATTTCTAAGAGGGAAACTCATAGCTATGAGTGCCTTCAAGAAAAAACGGGAGAGAGCACATACTAGCAGCTTGACAACACATCTAAAAGCTCTAGAAAAAAAGGAAGCAAATTCACCCAAGAGGAGTAGACGGCAGGAAATAATCAAACTCAGGGGTGAAATCAACCAAGTGGAAACAAGAAGAACTATTCAAAGAATTAACCAAAGGAGGAGTTGGTTCTTTGAGAAAATCAACAAGATAGATAAACCCTTAGCTAGACTCACTAAAGGGCACAGGGACAAAATCCTAATTAACAAAATCAGAAATGAAAAGGGAGACATAACAACAGATCCTGAAGAAATCCAAAACACCATCAGATCCTTCTACAAAAGGCTATACTCAACAAAACTGGAAAACCTGGACGAAATGGACAAATTTCTGGACAGATACCAGGTACCAAAGTTGAATCAGGATCAAGTTGACCTTCTAAACAGTCCCATATCCCCTAAAGAAATAGAAGCAGTTATTAATAGTCTCCCAGCCAAAAAAAGCCCAGGACCAGACGGGTTTAGTGCAGAGTTCTATCAGACCTTCAAAGAAGATCTAACTCCAGTTCTGCACAAACTTTTTCACAAGATAGAAGTAGAAGGTATTCTACCCAACTCATTTTATGAAGCCACTATTACTCTGATACCTAAACCACAGAAAGATCCAACAAAGATAGAGAACTTCAGACCAATTTCTCTTATGAACATCGATGCAAAAATCCTTAATAAAATTCTCGCTAACCGAATCCAAGAACACATTAAAGCAATCATCCATCCTGACCAAGTAGGTTTTATTCCAGGGATGCAGGGATGGTTTAATATACGAAAATCCATCAATGTAATCCATTATATAAACAAACTCAAAGACAAAAACCACATGATCATCTCGTTAGATGCAGAAAAAGCATTTGACAAGATCCAACACCCATTCATGATAAAAGTTCTGGAAAGATCAGGAATTCAAGGCCAATACCTAAACATGATAAAAGCAATCTACAGCAAACCAGTAGCCAACATCAAAGTAAATGGAGAGAAGCTGGAAGCAATCCCACTAAAATCAGGGACTAGACAAGGCTGCCCACTTTCTCCCTACCTTTTCAACATAGTACTTGAAGTATTAGCCAGAGCAATTCGACAACAAAAGGAGATCAAGGGGATACAAATTGGAAAGGAGGAAGTCAAAATATCACTTTTTGCAGATGATATGATAGTATATATAAGTGACCCTAAAAATTCCAACAGAGAACTCCTAAACCTGATAAACAGCTTCGGTGAAGTAGCTGGATATAAAATTAACTCAAACAAGTCAATGGCCTTTCTCTACACAAAGAATAAACAGGCTGAGAAAGAAATTAGGGAAACAACACCCTTCTCAATAGCCACAAATAATATAAAATATCTCGGCGTGACTCTAACGAAGGAAGTGAAAGATCTGTATGATAAAAACTTCAAGTCCCTGAAGAAAGAAATTAAAGAAGATCTCAGAAGATGGAAAGATCTCCCATGCTCATGGATTGGCAGGACCAACATTGTAAAAATGGCTATCTTGCCAAAAGCAATCTACAGATTCAATGCAATCCCCATTAAAATTCCAACTCAATTCTTCAACGAATTAGAAGGAGCAATTTGCAAATTCATCTGGAATAACAAAAAACCGAGGATAGCAAAAACTCTTCTCAAGGATAAAAGAACCTCTGGTGGAATCACCATGCCTGACCTAAAGCTTTACTACAGAGCAATTGTGATAAAAACTGCATGGTACTGGTATAGAGACAGACAAGTGGACCAATGGAATAGAATTGAAGACCCAGAAATGAACCCACACACCTATGGTCACTTGATCTTCGACAAGGGAGCCAAAACCATCCAGTGGAAGAAAGACAGCATTTTCAACAATTGGTGCTGGCACAACTGGTTGTTATCATGTAGAAGAATGCGAATCGATCCATACTTATCTCCTTGTACTAAGGTCAAATCTAAGTGGATCAAGGAACTTCACATAAAACCAGAGACACTGAAACTTATAGAGGAGAAAGTGGGGAAAAGCCTTGAAGATATGGGCACAGGGGAAAAATTCCTGAACAGAACAGCAATGGCTTGTGCTGTAAGATCGAGAATTGACAAATGGGACCTAATGAAACTCCAAAGTTTCTGCAAGGCAAAAGACACTGTCTATAAGACAAAAAGACCACCAACAGACTGGGAAAGGATCTTTACCTATCCTAATTCAGATAGGGGACTAATATCCAACATATATAAAGAACTCAAGAAGGTGGACCTCAGAAAATCAAATAACCCCCTTAAAAAATGGGGCTCAGAACTGAACAAAGAATTCTCACCTGAGGAATACCGAATGGCAGAGAAGCACCTGAAAAAATGTTCAACATCCTTAATCATCAGGGAAATGCAAATCAAAACAACCCTGAGATTCCACCTCACACCAGTGAGAATGGCTAAGATCAAAAATTCAGGTGACAGCAGATGCTGGCGAGGATGTGGAGAAAGAGGAACACTCCTCCATTGTTGGTGGGATTGCAGGCTTGTACAACCACTCTGGAAATCAGTCTGGCGGTTCCTCAGAAAATTGGACATAGTACTACCGGAGGATCCAGCAATACCTCTCCTGGGCATATATCCAGAAGAAGCCCCAACTGGTAAGAAGGACACATGCTCCACTATGTTCATAGCAGCCTTATTTATAATAGCCAGAAACTGGAAAGAACCCAGATGCCCCTCAACAGAGGAATGGATACAGAAAATGTGGTACATCTACACAATGGAGTACTACTCAGCTATTAAAAAGAATGAATTTATGAAATTCCTAGCCAAATGGATGGACCTGGAGAGCATCATCCTGAGTGAGGTAACACAATCACAAAGGAACTCACACAATATGTACTCACTGATAAGTGGATACTAGCCCAAAACCTAGGATACCCACGATATAAGATACAATTTCCTAAACACATGAAACTCAAGAAAAATGAAGACTGAAGTGTGGACACTATGCCCCTCCTTAGAAGTGGGAACAAAACACCCATGGAAGGAGTTACAGAAACAAAGTTTGGAGCTGAGATGAAAGGATGGACCATGTAGAGACTGCCATATCCAGGGATCCACCCCATAATCAGCATCCAAACGCTGACACCATTGCATATACTAGCAAGATTTTATCGAAAGGACCCAGATGTAGCTGTCTCTTGTGAGACTATGCCGGGGCCTAGCAAACACAGAAGTGGATGCTCACAGTCAGCTAATGGATGGATCACAGGGCTCCCAATGGAGGAGCTAGAGAAAGTACCCAAGGAGCTAAAGGGATCTGCAACCCTATAGGTGGAACAACATTATGAACTAACCAGTACCCCTGAGCTCTTGACTCTAGCTGCATATGTATCAAAAGATGGCCTAGTCGGCCATCACTGGAAAGAGAGGCCCATTGGACACGCAGACTTTGTGTGCCCCGGTACAGGGGAACGCCAGGGCCAAAGGGGGGGAGTGGGTGGGTAGGGGAGTGGGGGTGGGTGGGTAAGGGGGACTTTTGGTATAGCATTGGAAATGTAAATGAGCTAAATACCTAATAAAAAATGGAAAAAAAAAAAAAAAAGACTGACAGCATAAATTTGGTATCTAGAACGCACATGGTAGAAGGAGAGAACTGGCTCCGGCAAATTGTTCTCCAACCTCAACATGTATGCTAAAGAGCACATGGGTAAAATAAATACATACACATCATATATACATACATACATACATACATACTTACTTACATAGGAGGAGGAATGAGCTGTAATACGAATTTGGCTATGGTTAGGTTTACTTTTATTAATAGACCTTGAGTGATGGCTTATGCACAAGTTGTCTGGACTGAGGAGCTAACTCTGTCAAAGAGAATTTTTGACCCAACGTGGAGCAGTGCTTTCTTAATCCTTAAGGAGCATACACATCACCTGTACATTCCAATAAACATACATTTGGATGGGCCTGAGACTCTGCATTCCCAACAAGCTTAATCTGCGTCCTTGTGTTCCAAAGAGCACTTTTATGGAGAGAAGAACATTTAAGGAGTTCAGGGGACTCAACACTGGGGCAAAAAGGAATAGCTCTTGGTGATCTCTGCAGGGCTCAGCATTGGAAGGGATGCAAAAACGTATCTGGTACCATTATGTAATTGATGTTCTCTGTTCTGTTCCTGCTTGGTCATCCTGGTACTTGAGTTAAGTAGATACTCTTCATTTAGTAAAACTGAACAGTCCAATGAAGAAGAGAAATTTGTATGTGATGCCTAAATCCCCAGAGAAATTCCAGAGCAGGACTTAAGAGACTTCATGTCTCACATCCAAATGAGGAGACACATGGCTCCACAGGATATTTTTCAGTGCCTTTGGAAATTTGTTCAAATGTTTTCATACTAAATGTGCTCTACTAGATCATGTGAGGAGAGCACTGACTCTCCCAAGCATTTGCCTCCCACTGTGAAATAACAAGTCGGCTCTGACCGACAGGTGGGCTGCACAGTGGCTTTACTGCTCCTCAGCTGCACAGAAAGCATATCTAGGGTCCTTAAAACATCAGATATGTTCAATGATCAGGAATGACTAGGGTCACACTGGAGTTCTTTCTTCCCATTTCAACTGTTGAAGCCTGAACCGAAGGACACTCGTTTTGCTCGGCCTTCTTATAGAAGGGTTGCTGATGTCTCTTTTCTGTTCATCCTGTCCTCCAGCTTTTTCACAGTTCTCTGCTTTCTGTTTCAGGTGCCCGGAGAGAGTGAGAAACAGTGGAAACCAGCCCTGGTTGTTCTGACTGAGAAAGATCTTTTAATCTACGACAGCATGCCACGGAGGAAAGAGGCCTGGTTCAGCCCGGTGCATTCGTATCCACTTCTTGCTACCAGGTAGCCTTGGCTGTGAGTTTGGGTGCTGTGTTGCAAGTGTGATGCTGTTTGAATCTATTGTGATTATTTCAACACACTCTAGTGCTGTCTAAAGGTATGGCAGGGGCTGAGAGCTCTTTAAGAATATAGGTGCACAGCCGACCACCGTCTGGACCAGAGGACAGGTGTCTGCCTGGCTCGGGAGGCGACCTCAGCCTCAGGAGCAGCGGTCGCCATCTTGGTTCCAGGACTCCCTGGAACTTAGGAATTTAGTCTGCACAGGTGAGAGTCTGCACCACAGAAGCTGACAGCTTCTGGGAACTGCCAAAGCAACACAGCTTCTGAGAGAGGCCCTGTTTTGGGCCTTCTTCTTCGACCAGGAGGAGGTCCAAAAACAAGATATCTGCGCACCTTCCCTGTAAGAGAGCTTGCCAGCAGAGAGTGCTCTGAGCACTGAAACTCAGAGGAGAGAATCTGTCTCCCAGGTCTGCTGAGAGACGGTAACAGAATCACCAGAAGAACACTCTCTAAACAGAGTCAACTATAACTACTAACTCCAGAGATTACCAGATGGCGAAAGGTAAACGTAGGAATCCTACTAACAGGAACCAAGACCACTCACCATCATCAGAACCCAGCACTCCCACTTCGCCCAGTCCAGGGCACCCCAACACACCCGAAAACCTAGACCTAGATTTAAAAGCATACCTCATGATGATGGTAGAGGACATCAAGAAGGACTTTAATAAATCACTTAAAGAAATACAGGAGAACACTGCTAAAGAGTTACAAGTCCTTAAAGAAAAACAGGAAAACACAATCAAACAGGTAGAAGTCCTTACAGAAATAGAGGAAAAAACATACAAACAGGTGATGGAAATGAACAAAACCATACTAGACCTAAAAAGGGAAGTAGACACAATAAAGAAAACTCAAAGAGAGGCAACACTGGAGATAGAAACCCTAGGAAAGAAATCTGGAACCATAGATTTGAGCATCAGCAACAGAATACAAGAGATGGAAGAGAGAATCTCAGGTGCAGAAGATTCCATAGAGAACATCGGCACAACAATCAAAGAAAATGGAAAATGCAAAAAGATCCTAACTCAAAATATCCAGGAAATCCAGGACACAATGAGAAGACCAAACCTACGGATAATAGGAGTGGATGAGAATGAAGATTTTCAACTCAAAGGACCAGCAAACATCTTCAACAAAATTATAGAAGAAAACTTCCCAAATATAAAGAAAGAGATACCTATGAACATACAAGAAGCCTACAGAACTCCAAATAGACTGGACCAGAAAAGAAATTCCTCCCGACACATAATAATCAGAACAACAAATGCACTAAATAAAGATAGAATACTAAAAGCAGTAAGGGAAAAAGGTCAAGTAACATACAAAGGCAAGCCTATCAGAATTACACCAGATTTTTCACCAGAGACTATGAAAGCCAGAAGAGCCTGGACAGATGTTATACAGACACTAAGAGAACACAAATTCCAGCCCAGGCTACTATACCCAGCCAAACTCTCAATTACCATAGATGGAGAAACCAAAGTATTCCACGACAAAACCAAATTCACACATTATCTCTCCACGAATCCAGCCCTTCAAAGGTTAATAACAGAAAAAAACCAATACAAGAACGGGAACAATGCCCTAGAAAAAACAAGAATGTAATCCCTCAACAAACCTAAAAGAAGACAGCCACAAGAACAGAATGCCAACTTTAACAACAAAAATAACAGGAAGCAACAATTACTTTTCCTTAATATCTCTTAACATCAATGGTCTCAACTCCCCAATAAAAAGACATAGACTAACAAACTGGCTACACAAACAAGACCCAACATTTTGCTGTTTACAGGAGACACATCTCAGAGAAAAAGATAGACACTACCTCAGAATAAAAGGCTGGAAAACAATTTTCCAAGCAAATGGTATGAAGAAACAAGCTGGAGTAGCCATCCTAATATCTGATAAGATTGACTTCCAACCCAAAGTCATCAAAAAAGACAAGGAGGGGCACTTCGTTCTCATCAAAGGTAAAACCCTCCAAGAGGAACTCTCAATTCTGAATATCTATGCTCCAAATACAAGGGCAGCCACATTCATTAAAGAAACTTTAGTAAAGCTCAAAGCACACATTGCACCTCACACAATAATAGTGGGAGACTTCAACACACCACTTTCACCAATGGACAGATCATGGAAACAGAAACTAAACAGGGACACACTGAAACTAACAGAAGTGATGAAACAAATGGATCTGACAGATATCTACAGAACATTTTATCCTAAAACAAAAGGATATACCTTCTTCTCAGCACCTCATGGTACCTTCTCCAAAATTGACCACATAATAGGTCACAAAACAGGCCTCAACAGATTCAAAAATATTGAAATTGTCCCATGTATCCTATCAGATCACCATGCACTAAGGCTGATCTTCAATAACAAAAAAAATAACAGAAAGCCCACACTCACGTGGAAACTGAACAACACTCTTCTCAATGATACCTTGGTCAAGGAAGGAATAAAGAAAGAAATTAAAGACTTTTTAGACTTTAATGAAAATGAAGCCACAACGTACCCAAACCTTTGGGACACAATGAAAGCATTTCTAAGAGGGAAACTCATAGCTCTGAGTGCCTCCATGAAGAAACAGGAGAGAGCACATACTAGCAGCTTGACAACACATCTAAAAGCTCTAGAAAAAAAGGAAGCAAATTCACCCAAGAGGAGTAGAAGGCAGGAAATAATCAAACTCAGGGGTGAAATCAACCAAGTGGAAACAAGAAGAACTATTCAAAGAATTAACCAAACGAGGAGTTGTTTCTTTGAGAAAATCAACAAGATAGATAAACCCTTAGCTAGACTCACTAGAGGGCACAGAGACAAAATCCTAATTAACAAAATCAGAACTGAAAAGGGAGACATAACAACAGATCCTGAAGAAATCCAAAACACCATCAGATCCTTCTACAAAAGGCTATACTCAACAAAACTGGAAAACCTGGACGAAATGGACAAATTTCTGGACAGATACCAGGTACCAAAGTTGAATCAGGATCAAGTTGACCTTCTAAACAGTCCCATATCCCCTAGAGAAATAGAAGCAGTTATAAATAGTCTCCCAGCCAAAAAAAGCCCAGGACCAGACAGGTTTAATGCAGAGTTCTATCAGACCTTCAAAGAAGATCTAATTCCAGTTCTGCACAAACTTTTTCACAAGATAGAAGTAGAAAGTACTCTACCCAACTCATTTTATGAAGCCACTATTACTCTGATACCTAAACCACAGAAAGATCCAACAAAGATAGAGAACTTCAGACCAATTTCTCTTATGAATATCGATGCAAACATCCTCAATAAAATTCTCGCTAACCGAATCCAAGAACACATTAAAGCAATCATCCATCCTGACCAAGTAGGTTTTATTCCAGGGATGCAGGGATGGTTTAATATACGAAAATCCATCAATGTAATCCACTATATAAACAAACTCAAAGACAAAAACCACATGATCATCTCGTTAGATGCAGAAAAAGCATTTGACAAGATCCAACACCCATTCATGATAAAAGTTCTGGAAAGATCAGGAATTCAAGGCCCATACCTAAACATGATAAAAGCAATCTACAGCAAACCAGTAGCCAACATGAAAGTAAATGGAGAGAAGCTGGAAGCAATCCCACTAAAATCAGGGACTAGACAAGGCTGCCCACTTTCTCCCTACCTTTTCAACATAGTACTTGAAGTATTAGCCAGAGCAATTCGACAACAAAAGGAGATCAAGGGGATACAAATTGGAAAGGAGGAAGTCAAAATATCACTTTTTGCAGATGATATGATAGTATATATAAGTGACCCGAAAAATTCTACCAGAGAACTCCTAAACCTGATAAACAGCTTCGGTGAAGTAGCTGGATATAAAATTAACTCAAACAAGTCAATGGCCTTTCTCTATACAAAGAATAAACAGGCTGAGAAAGAAATTAGGGAAACAACACCCTTCTCAATAGTCACAAATAATATAAAATATCTCGGCGTGACTCTAACTAAGGAAGTGAAAGATCTGTATGATAAAAACTTCAAGTCTCTGAAGAAAGAAATTAAAGAAGATCTCAGAAGATGGAAAGATCTCCCATGCTCATGGATTGGCAGGATCAACATTGTAAAAATGGCTATCTTGCCAAAAGCAATCTACAGATTCAATGCAATCCCCATCAAAATTCCAACTCAATTCTTCAACGAATTAGAAGGAGCAATTTGCAAATTCATCTGGAATAACAAAAAACCTAGGATAGCAAAAACTCTTCTCAAGGATAAAAGAACCTCTGGTGGAATCACCATGCCTGACCTAAAGCTTTACTACAGAGCAATTGTGGTAAAAACTGCATGGTACTGGTATAGAGACAGACAAGTAGACCAATGGAATAGAATTGAAGACCCAGAAATGAACCCACACACCTATGGTCTCTTGATCTTCGACAAGGGAGCTAAAACCATCCAGTGGAAGAAAGACAGCATTTTCAACAATTGGTGCTGGCACAACTGGTTGTTATCATGTAGAAGAATGCGAATCGATCCATACTTATCTCCTTGTACTAAGGTCAAATCTAAATGGATCAAAGAACTTCACATAAAACCAGAGACACTGAAACTTATAGAGGAGAAAGTGGGGAAAAGCCTTGAAGATATGGGCACAGGGGAAAAATTCCTGAACAGAATAGCAATGGCTTGTGCTGTAAGATCGAGAATTGACAAATGGGACCTAATGAAACTCCAAAGTTTCTGCAAGGCAAAAGACACCGTCAATAAGACAAAGAGACCACCAACAGATTGGGAAAGGATCTTTACCTATCCTAAATCAGATAGGGGACTAATATCCAACATATATAAAGAACTCAAGAAGGTGGACTTCAGAAAATCAAATAACCCCATTAAAAAATGGGGCTCAGAACTGAACAAAGAATTCTCACCTAAGGAATACCGAATGGCAGAGAAGCACCTGAAAAAATGTTCAACATCCTTAATCATCAGGGAAATGCAAATCAAAACAACCCTGAGATTCCACCTCATACCAGTCAGAATGTCTAAGATCAAAAATTCAGGTGACAGCAGATGCTGGCGAGGATGTGGAGAAAGAGGAACACTCCTCCATTGTTGGTGGGAGTGCAGGCTTGTACAACCACTCTGGAAATCAGTCTGGCGGTTCCTCAGAAAATTGGACATAGTACTACCGGAGGATCCAGCAATACCTCTCCTGGGCATATATCCAGAAGATGCCCCAACCGGTAAGAAGGACACATGCTCCACTATGTTCATAGCAGCCTTATTTATAATAGCCAGAAGCTGGAAAGAACCCAGATGCCCCTCAACAGAGGAATGGATACAGAAAATGTGGTACATCTACACAATGGAGTACTACTCAGCTATTAAAAAGAATGAATTTATGAAATTCCTAGCCAAATGGATGGACCTGGAGGGCATCATCCTGAGTGAGGTAACACATTCACAAAGGAACTCACACAATATGTACTCACTGATAAGTGGATATTAGCCCAAAACCTAGGATACCCAAGATATAAGATACAATTTCCTAAACACATGAAACTCAAGAAAAATGAAGACTGAAGTGTGGACACTATGCCCCTCCTTAGAAGTGGGAACAAAACACCCTTGGAAGGAGTTACAGAGACAAAGTTTGGAGCTGAGATGAAAGGATGGACCATGTAGAGACTGCCTTATCCAGGGATCCACCCCATAATCAGCATCCAAACGATGACACCATTGCATACACTAGCAAGATTTTATCGAAAGGACCCAGATGTAGCTGTCTCTTGTGAGACTATGCCGGGGCCTAGCAAACATAGAAGTGGATGCCCACAGTCAGCTAATGGATGGATCACAGGGCTCCCAATGGAGGAGCTAGAGAAAGTACCCAAGGAGCTAAAGGGATCTGCAACCCTATAGGTGGATCAACATTATGAACTAACCAGTACCCCGGAGCTCTTGACTCTAGCCGCATATGTATCAAAAGATGGCCTAGTCGGCCATCACTGGAAAGAGAGGCCCATTGGACACACAAACTTTATATGCCCCAGAACAGGGGAACGCCAGGGCCAAAAAGGGGGAGTGGGCGGGTAGGGGAGTGGGGGTGGGTGGGTATGGGGGACTTTTGGTATAGCATTGGAAATGTAAATGAGCTAAATACCTAATAAAAAATGGAAAGAAGAAAAAAAAAAGAATATAGGTGCACATATTTAACCAGGCATGTTACTACCTGTGCTTAAACACAAGACTACATGGAGACAAGCAACAACATACTCATCTGTTATCATGGAACCAGGACATTTGTGTGATGTCCCAGACTGGAAATTTTCCTGGATTATTCTCTTGGAAATGAACTAGATTCATGTGTTCCCAGTCGTAGTATCGGAGTGCATTCATCACTCATGGGCCTTTATTTGCCAGGACAGCAAAGAGCCTCTGTAACTGACTTTCTCCTTTGTGAGAGTTCAAAATAACTTCCTCCTGGTCTGTGTGATGTTTCTGTGCAAGTGGAAACACCTCCACGGTTTTATTGAATCTTCTGTCTGTTTCATCGAATGTTCACTGTGTACTAGCTACTTGTGTGAGTTGCACCTTGGATAAGCTCACTGGCCTGTGATACACACACACACACACACACACACACACAAACTGTACATGTAAAACATATAATTGGGTGCAGAGGTTGTTGACCATCTCCACAATCAATGCCACAATGTGTATTCACCACCTTCAGGAACTTCCTCTTTAGTTTGCTTGGTAGAAACATTGTATCCTTTGACCAACACCTACCAGTTTCTTCCTCATATCAGCTCCTGGTAACAAACATGAAACTCTTTATTACTATGAGTTTCACAATTTAAACTCCTCATTTAAGTTGAACCACACAGCATTTATCCTTCTGTTTCTGACTTATTTTACTTAGCTGAAATTTCCTTTTTTGAAAGCAGAATAACATTCAATTATGCACGCACTCATGCACTCATGCACACACACACACACACACACACACACACAGACACACAAGCCATGCCACATTACATTTTCCTTATCGAGGAGAATTTGGAGACTTCACATTCACTGATTTCAAATACACGACTAAGCCAGTGGAGACTAAAATCAAAGGAACCTGATACAATAATATGCATAGTCATGAAAGACAATGGGATGTCAGAAATAGATCCACCCATGTACAGTCAACTGGTCTTTGACAAGGGTGCCAAGAAGAGAAGACATATGGGGAAAGCACAGTCCTATCAGCAAATGGTGTTGGGAAAACTGAGTCTCTGCATGCAAACAAATAAAACTGGTTTATTATTTGAAACTACATAGAAAAAAGTCAACTCAAAATAGATTTAAAACATAACATCTGAATTCAAGGAACTCCTAGAAGAACACTGTAGTGACTGGTTTTGACTGTCAACTTGACACAAGTTAGAGTTATCACAGAGAAAGGAGCATCAGTTGAGGAAATGCCTCCATGAGATCCAACTGTAAGGCGTTTTCTCAATTGGTGATCAAGGGGGAAGAGCCCTGCCCATGATTGGTGGTGCCATCCCTGGGCTGATAGTCCTGGGTTCTATAAGAAAACAAGCTAAGCAAGGCAGGAGGAAGCAAGCAAGTAAGCAGCATTCCTCCATGGCCTCTGCATCAGCTTCTGCCTCCAAGTTCCTGTCCTGTGTGAGTTCCAGTCCTGACCTCCTTTTGTGATGTAGAAGTATAAACCCTTTCCTCCCCAACTTGCTTCTTGGTCATGATGTTTTGTGCAGGAATACAAATCCTGACTAAGACAAATTGGTACCAACACAGTGGGGTAATCCTGGGACAACCTGACTGTATTTGGGGGAGGACTTGGAAGGACTTTGGAACTTTGGGCTAGAAGTCCTATTGGGTGTTAAGGAGCTCTGTGGGATGTTCTGTCAGAGCTTGGAAGATAATGTTGAAAACAGTGCAAACGATAGACGTCTGGCTTGTTAAATTTCAAAGGGAAGATTAAAGACTCTTCTTATTGGTGCCATTGCTATTTTGATTGTGAAGATTCTGTGGTCTTGGTTAGCTGGGGCTGAAGAATCAGCTGTGATTAACAAGGTACCAGAACTACAAAATCAATTCCTTTACATTACTGGGACAATTGATGCTGGTTAGCTGGAACTAAGAAATTAGCAGTGATTTAGAAGAGACCAGCATCAGTAAGGTGAAATCTTCTGGGAAGTGTCTCCTGAGAACACAGAGAAGCTGTGCTCTAGAGGCAGCCATCATTGTACCTGGCATTGGCAGACAGACTTGGTAATGGGTAAGAGTCACCCAGGTAGAACTGGCTTTCAAACATGAAGGGATAGCAGCTGATGCTTGGCACTGTGAGAGGCCAGGAGTGGCCACTGGTGAAAGTGCAGCTTCAGTGGCAGTTGAAGGCCCAGGACAGAAGGCATCATGCAGAGAAGTTGAGGCTGAGCATCATGAAAAGGGTTTACGAGAGGCTATTTGTGAAAGTGCAGTCCAGTTGCAGCAGAAGGCAGCAGTGTTTTGGAGATGCCAGTGCCATGGGATGACCACCAAGAACAGCAGCAGCAGTGAAGTACAGGCAGCTGGAACCTAGAAGACAAGGTGTGTGCTACAAAGGGTGGAGCTGGAGAAGTGACCCAAGCCCTTTTTCTATATATCCTACCTCTCCATCACACATTTGTTCCTTATAGTGGTGGCCACAGCCCTGCCTCAGGAGGCCATGGCGGGGAACTGGGTGTCTTCTGCTGCCCTCAGGTCTCAAAAAATATAATTGTTTAAAATGCCGGTTTAAGGAACCCTTGTCCACCATTGTTGGGATTATAAAGTGAGGTAGACACTATGAAAAACAGTGTAGAGAGTCCTCTAACATTTAAAATAAAATTACTATTTGCCTTAGCAATCTCCCTTCTAGAGATTTATTGAAAGAACTTGAACCTGATATCTCAAAGAGATAGCTGTCCTCCATGTTCATTGCAGCATTATTGCTATCAGCCGTGTCATAAAATACAATCGGAGTGCATCATTGTTGTGTCCTCTTCTTAAATTCCTGTGTCCTTAGGACACAGTGAATTAAACTTGAATGTTGTCTTGAAGTAGCTGAAAATTCCCAGGCCTGGCCTCAGCTCCTGGCCCTTTCTGTGTGTGGTTTGTAACAGAGGTCTGGCCTAATCTAATTCTTTCTGTGCCACTGTCATTTTTCTGAGAACTTGGGCATGTAGACATAATTTTCCCCTTCATGACATAGTCTCTGTCAATAAGAACCCTCACTTTTCTGTTGGGTGAACTGTGAGGACAATGTAGGGAAGGCTCCTTTTGGAGTTTGGTCCAACAGACTCATCAGTGTGCACCTATATTTTAGGCACCTGTCTTGAGTAGACACACAAGTCCCTAGTCCTAACAATTGTCATCAAAGCTTAGTCACATGAGAGAGAACCAGAGGCAGGTGAACAGGCTATAACAATAGACAACAATGACAACACTTAACTGAGTTGAAATTCTTCTGACTTCCTGCTGGAGTTCATGGTAGACACCTGCAAAGCTTTGCTGACTTGAAATAGAAATTTTGAGTCCCCGAGTAAATTTCAGGGAGATTTTCAAGGAAGAGGAGCCATCTCTACATCAACATATAAACATTTAAAAAAATGGATTTGATCTTCCATGCTTAAAAATCTGTGACAAAATTTAATTCTTAAGGCACAGTACAGCATTATTAAAAGAGGAACCATCTTAAAATGCTTACACAGAGGTGGGGATATGCCAAGCTAACTCAGGCTGGTCACCTTCACTGTGTGATTTATATCCATGGCATTCATGTTCACATAACAAGGAATTCCTGCAGCGAAAACCAAAGAAAGATTAGTGCATAGACATGGTTCCAATTACTCAGAGGGGAGACTGAGCTGACACTTCCTATAGCAATTGTTTGGAAGGGAGGTAGAAATAGAATAGTTTCCAGGTAACTCTGGGGAACCATGGAGATAAAACTAATTCCAGCTCATTCTCAGGTCCCTCTTCACAGTTTCTGGGAATGAGGACCAATGGAGACTGTATTTTCTTTGATTCATTCATTCATTCCTCAACATTCACTATTCATGTGCTACATGCCAGAAGTTATAATTAGGGCAAAGGCTAAAGAGGTGAAATAAAGTTCAAACTCCCAAAACAAATATATTGATGGACACTGTTGTGATATTCGAGCATCTTCAGAAAGACCACAACAGGCCAAAATGTTCCGCATGAGGTTTATTGAGAGAGAAAAGGTCAAGGTGGCAGTGGAAAGAGAAGGTGGGGAGAGAGAGAGAGAGAGAGAGAGAGAGAGAGAGAGAGAGAGAGAGAGAGATCAGAGAGGCCTTTCTTTATATATGGATGGTGACATAGTCATAAGTAAAAGTGGGAGGTAAGTCAAGTGGATTCTGGGAATATGGTGGCTGTTACCTAGGCCACAGGTGTGCGGGTTTCTCCAATGTGATGTCATGAGTTTCAGAAGTCCTGATACCAACAAGCACCAACAGCTAAGGAAATAGTTATACTAAATACAACAATACCAAAATTCTGAACACTGCCTGGAGGAGGGGGCTGAAGAATAATGTTTGAATTGAAGCTGGAGTGAGAACACTCCAGAAAATGGTGGTGGGAACCAGAGTAGGGGCAAGGCTTCCCAGGAAGAAGAGAAATGCACCCACAGAGCCCTTTATTTCATGTATAGTATAGTGTGGTGGGGGTCATAGCCCCAGACATGACCTTGCAGATCAAGGAGATGAGATCAGTAGCTGTCCTGGTCAGGTGCCCAACACTTGGCGAAGTCTTTCCCAGAGCTCTTACATCCGTTCCACAAGGCTGTGGTACAGTGTCCCCTCCAAATTCAGAACCCAAGGCTCAGAAGAGTGAGGAAATTAGCTCTCCATCAGTAGGGATCCATATCCTAAAGCCAGTGGATGTCAACTCAGGTTAGCCTGTTCCCTCTGCTTGTGTGCTATCATCAGTCTGAGCACTGGAGACCACTGAGGCTCTTGGGAGGTTCTAACTATCACAAGCATGATCAGAGGAGAGATCCTTACCATTGGTATAAAAATCACAAAGATCAAGGGGTTAATTCAAACATGGTTCCAAGTCTATGATGAAGAAAAGGGAAACAAATAGATAAAAAAAATAAAGTCATATTTCTATGAGGGCACAAAGTCCTGAGTTTCTGGAAGACACAGTTGTCTACATCAGGTTGCTTTCAACTTTCCATAATGTGACCAACCACAGCAATAATGTGACTTGGTGAACTTGGAAGACCTAGAGAGGCTACACTTAGGCCTGCTCTGGTGGAAGAGAGGAAGGACTGAAGGAAAAGGAAATATTAAACAGGTACTTCTAAGAGGACAAGGAAGGAGGATGAGATAAGCCAGGAACCACCAAGATGGATGGGATATAGTTTTGGAGCCTTCACCAAACCCTGCAGAGGACTCTTCATTTTTCAACATGGCATCCACTCTTACTTCTGTAACCCGAGTGTAAATAAAACTAAAAGTGTAATTTTTGCCTTACTGAATACATTCAAGCACTCAAGAGCCATGTGTAGCTAGTTGTCAAAAGCCAGATATGACACCAGAGGATTAACCAAGGCAGGTAGCAAAAAAAAAAGGAGTATGGCACTGGTGATTGGAGTCATGCTGGCAGCATACAAGCCCAGTGACAGTGTCAGCTGGCTTATGGAGTCACAAAACGTAATTATCTGGGACTGGCAAGGATGTCCAGTGACAAGCTCTGAACTCTTTTAACTATACATACGCATGTCTATACATATGTACAGATATACATTTGGTAATTAATTTCTGCTGGCAGAAGCTGGGGGGGGGGGGATTTAGTAAAGGACAAATTGTTAGAGTTCCTTTCTCTCTTGCCCAGGCTGGCCAGGCAAGAGGCTTGGAGCTTATTAACTCATCGTGAACCAGAGAAAAAAAGAAAAGAAAGAGAGGGAGAATTCAAGCACACACATAGACACAGGCACACACACACACACATTCTGGATGTAGCAGAAATGGCTACAGCAAATTTTATTATTACTTTTAGTCTTTTAAAGCTTTTAGAAAGTTCTCTACATAAGAAAGAATTTCCTCATAGATAAAATGTTACACAAAAGGGGAGTTACAGAAAGATGTTAATATTAAGTTCAAAGCAGTGTTTCATTTTATAAGCTCATTATAAGTTCAAAGCAACAGTTTCACATGGCCTCACATTATCATAGTGCACACCTGTAGGTTCATCCTTGGGTTTGACCTAGAATGAGTATTTTTTCCTTGATCACAAGTTTGTCTCAAGCCTATTTCTCTTTCTACTGTAATTATGAAAGCTCATTGTATTCTTTATTATTCAGTCTTTACTTACTATTTTATGAGGAGTGGGAACATTCTAGTCTTGATTCTAACTTCATCATATCTTTGTAGCAACGCAACTAAAACCATCTCTTAAAACTTTCTTCCTAAAATTATTTGAATCAAAACCGGAATTCTATAAAATCATTAATTCATCTAAACAGCATTAATTCATGAAAGTTTATCTTTACATTGACCTGCAGGAAATCTGCCCAATAGGGTGGGGTTATGCCCTGAAATCATTAGACTATATAATAGTGGTAGGAAAAGACCTATCAGCTGCAAGAAGTCTCTTGGGAACTTGCCTCTCAAGAGATCACCCATCATAAGCCATGCAAAAATGGTGAGCCACCTCCAGGAAAGTTACCTGCTATAGCCTTGGCCTCTCCTAGATGGCTCCTGATAGCTAGTGGCTAATATGATAGACAGCACATGTCCAAGATGTTCCCCCAACTACCAAAAGCTCTATACGTCAGTGCTTCCTACAATACATGCACTGTTATACACACGGTGCCTGACTTGTAATAGATCAGCCAACGACTCTTTGATATTATGATAATGCAGAAATGTTGTACCTTAGTAAAAACAACTCATATTCAATGGTACCCTATGTTGCTAAGTTATGGTGTTAAATAGGGTAAGTATATGTAGTGAGTTTTAGACTTGAAACTTTGGGGGTGTGCTGGGCTTATCAGCATTCAATCCCATTATAAGTTGAGGAATACCAGTACACTCGGTTCCTTCAGAGATTGTCTCAACCCCACTCAGTTGTCAGGCTGGCTCTCCTTCAGCAGCTAAAGGTACTGGATAGCTATTATCTTAGGGGTCTTAATGCTGACTGCACAAGCAGGCTCAGTAGCTCCAGGCTCAGGGCCATTGCTCAAGAAACTGATAGCTGACAGATGACCCTTAAAAGTCAAGTCTCCAGAAGGAGAGATGTCGGCTCACAAACAGAGAATGGGGTATGAGAAGCTTCCGGTGCAGGATGCCAAAAACTATGTGAATGTAGGCTTACAGGTAACAGGCGTGCCAAGGATAGTTTGTGGGCAAAGCGCATAGGAATCGAAAGCCCTAAACCGTTATCTGATGTGAGGATGGAAAAGGAAGTCTCTGTCAAGCATACACGAAGCTGGTTAGAACAGAACACGTATAAAAATGTTAGTGTGTATCACTAATCTTAAAGGATAGCTGGTGGCAGGATGTGCTTCCTCAATTCACCATCATCCTCTCAAATAACCAGGCTAACCATTGAGCTGGAAAGAGAAATTCATTCTGAATATGTACAAGACCTACCTACGTGTAAGGATAAAGTCCGGGCCATGGGGATTACTCTGAACTCCACCTGGCAGTTGGAAAGTTCAGAACATTCAGGTGGCTCAGCTGTTCCTTCTCACCTCATCCCCTCCAGCTGGCAGGCAATTTAGTATTCCTGAATGGTAGGCTAGAAATGTAAAAGCAAAGACTCTTCATCTTGGTCTCTCTCCTTCCAGGACAGTGCCTACCTCCAGGCTAACCAACCCCCCCTGTCTCCCAGAGCCCTCATTTGTTAAATGCACTCAGTGAGATGTCTTTGCTCTAAAGCCCATGGGAGAATATGCCTTAGAGAAATAGGTTTTTAATAGACTTTGTGCCTGGGATACCAGCCACTGTAGGTCATTTACCCTGTTCGGCTTCTCTCTGGAAACTCTATGTGGAGATTTTTATAGATTAGACAATGAAAACAAAGCCATTCCCACCGTATTGAGTCAGGAGATGGCACCTCCATGCCAATCTATGCCTGGCTTCCAAATGATCTATGGAAGGCTGACTTCCCTCCAGCTGTAACTGGAGCTCTTCTCTGCTTGCACACAAAGCTGGCCTCGGAGATGGGAGGCTGAGCTGACGATGCAGAATCATTTCTGGAAGATCTGGGAGGTGGGAACTAGAGAAAATGGGGTCCCTCCTTGTAGAGGCTCCCCTAGCATAGAAATATAGAATTCCCTAACCTCTTATTCATCAAGTACATCTTTTGTTACCTCCTACATCAGCTTCTTCTTTCTTTTTGTGACCTAGTATCAGATAAAAATGCTTTCTTTTGGCCCATGGTTTGAGATCATACAGTCTATCATGTGGGTAGAGCATGATGAGAAGAGCATGAGGTCTCGGGTCACACTATATCCTTAATTAGGAGCTCTCATGACTACTCCTGCATTTTCTGTCACTAAATCTCATCTAATAATGAAAGAACGCTGTGCCTGCCTCAGGTCCCACTGTGAAGTGAGCACATACTTGTGGATAGAATCAGGAAGGTTTCTGTTGGTATTGGCAGTCTTCCTCGGCTCTCTATGAACTGGTGTGTATCATCTCATCACAGAAATGCTCTTCCCAGGTCACAGATTCTACAAGCTTACACCTTAGCTCCAAATGCCAGCTTTGCACTCTTAGGCAACTTTCCTATCTTTTCACTCATACTACTCATCTATAAATAGTGGGCCACTGTCTACACCTACTTCATTTGGTTTGTGATGATAATTATTACATCAATGTAAACTTCTTAGAGTAAGAATGGCTCAAGGTAAGGGCTCAAATATTATGTCTTAACCCTTTCTCTGCATGGTCTTCACAAATGCATTGCTCCAGTTTTTAAAACACTGCAAACACGGGACCAACTAAATTTTGCAGGTGGGCACCATAGCACAATCCAAGACATCTTTTAAAGGCTAATTAGCAATGCTGTAAAAAGTAAAACCAAGCAAACAAAACATCTCAAAAATATTTCCTTATCCCCTCATATGCAGGGAAAGAAAATGGAGGTGGGGAGGTGGACAGTCAGAGAGGGGAAGAGAATGAGGTAGAGGAAGAGGGGGAGGGGATTGTGAGCAATTCCCAGGGATATGCATGTGATGGCTTAAAGGGAGCCCATTATTTTGCATGATAACTGGAAATAAATGAATAATGAAGTTTTCCTTTCAAAATACTTTCATAAACCAATTATATTTGCTGGAAGATAGAGGTAAATGGCTTGGCAGACCTGAGTTCAGACTCACAGTAAAGCTTCATTTAAAGTCCACATGATAGTGGTTACTTCTTTCTGACCTCACATCCCTGTGTGAAGAAAAAAGAAAAAACATGGGTAAATAATGTCTACCACAGCATGAAAGTGACAATATAATTAATGTATTATATTGAGACAAGATAGATACGCACTGAATGAAAACAAGATACACGTAGAAATACATTTTGGGTTTTTCTTAGAATTTGTGACATTTATGTAGCGGTAATGAGATATTTGGGAGAGGGAGCCCTAACAGAGAGAAAATTTATTTTTTGCTATATGTGCATCTTATCCACATGGCCTAAATGGAACTCCATACAACAGTTTTGTGCATGAAACAACTTCATGATCACACTTTTGGATTGTCTACTGTGGCATCATGTCAGTGCTTGTTGGGGTTTAGAGTCTGGACTACAGAGTGTTCAAACTGCAGTTAGTCTGGGGAAAATAAACAATGTAACCCAATCTCTTAGAACTCTAGAGAATGGAAGTCCAGGGTGAGGGTTTCCGGTGATGGCCCTCTTGATGGTTTAGAACAGATCCATTCCTTCAGGGTCCTCACATGACCTCCCTTTTTGTACACGTCAGGAGAAAGTCCTTGTTCCTCAGTGTCTCTCCATAGTAGGACACTAATTATGCAGGATTGGGGCCCCACTCTTTATGACCACTGTTACCTGAATCAGTTCCATAGAGGTCCTCATTTCAAATGTGATCAAATTAGGGTGCTGAAGACATTAGCATATGAGCTAAGGGTGGTGCACAGTCCTTCATTCACCACTTTGCTCAGAGCAATGACCTGAACAGCCTTATTTAACATAGTGTCTGTCCTGAGCCACCATGTGACTCCTCCTTTCCCCTTAGTAGTGCTAGGGAGTTTTGCTTGCATGGCCACAGGTGCTGTGTTTCATTACACACAGAGGGACGACATTGGCTCCAGCACAGCCAAGATGAAAGGGATCTCTCTAAATTGAGTTCTTTCTTCACCTACTTCAGAGCTGATTTATTTGATTAGGTTTCTTTTTGTTATTATTGATTTTAAGGCCCAGACATACATGATATATATATATATATATATATATATATATATATATATATATATATATATATATTGTTTTTCATAGTAGTGGCACCAGAATTGCTCACAGCCTAGTCTTGATGTCCATTGCCACCAGAGAAATTTGCAAGCATCTCTCCTACGGGCAAGCTTCTGCAGCCTCTCTGGGCTCTGAGAATTCCAGTTTACAAGGCACTTCCGATTTACAAGAGCAACTCAGGACATCTACAAACATGCTGTAATTTTAGCTACTTTCTCCCCTCTAGTTTTTATGAGTCCCTGGGAAAACCTAGTTTGCTTAGCTGAAGTTTGTTTGAGATTGCCAAATATTTTTTTTGAAAGGTCCGCTTACCCACATGAAGTCAGAATGTTATGGATATCATAATTGTTGGTGGTGGTAGTATTGCCCTCATTGCTAAGTCATGTGAGTCTACAGAGAGTGAGGATTAAGGTCACAATATTTCTAGAGTTTTAGAGACGTTTTAATGAAGAAATTCTGCTTGCCCAGTCCCAGTGGTTGATGACCGTTCTGAAACTCAAAGCTTGCAGAGATGCTACATGCATCTTGCACTGACTTGAAGGCCTGAGGAGGGCAGGCAGCAGAGGAAATGATGAGTGTGCACTTCTCTATTTTCATGCCACCTGGCAGCCAGGAACATGGAACTTTTGATACCTAGCGTGCTGGTGCCTTAGGAAGGAACCTGGTTTCTAACCGCTAAAAGTAGTCAAAGCCTCAGGCCAACCTTCCAAATTTTAGACTCTCTCGCCCCTGGAGAATATGCCCAATCACCAATTGCACTTGTTAAATGTTAAATTAGAAGCAGACTATGGTGTTTATACTCAGCCCAGAAGGCATTCGCTTTTTGGGAATTTGGGCCTATTCCCCAGGCCTGCCCTAGGGATCATGAAAACTTTCTAGGCTCTAGGACAGAGGTTGTACTCAGACAAATCATCATGTGAGGTGTGTCTCCTCCCTGCTGCCATTCTATCTCAGCCTGGCACTCTCTCTTTGGTTGCTAGCTCCTGCCCACCTGCCTACTAAACTATGAGCTCTTCAGGCAATCAGAGGATCTATTATTTAGCTCAGGTTAGCCTCCAACTCCTGATCCCAGCTTTGAAGGTGCTAGTTGCCTTTGTCATTAGACAAACCACTCACTTATGATATGGACCTGGGGAAATTATCATGCCTCAACATCCAACTTTCTTCATCTGTGTAATGGGCCAGTAGCATCTTCTGGTTCCTACACTTAATGCTAAGATGAATTGAGATTCTAAATGTAAATGTGAAGCATAAGAGTAAGACATGCTAGACCAGAGGTTGTGGTGCTCGCCTTTAATGCCAGCACTAGGATGCAGAGGCAGGCAGATCTCTGAGTCAGAGGCCAGCCTAGTCTAGAGAGTGAGTTCTAGGACATCCATAGCTGCACAGAGAAATCCTGTCTCAGAAAAACAAAAAACGGGGGGGGGGGAATGAGGTATGCCAAATGAGTGCACAGTATCACTAGCAATTGTCAGGATCTGAGAATATATCTCAGAGGAAAGTACAAATGGCTGAAAAGTTAGTTGGCCCACATCATCCTAAAGAAAACATGGTGTTGCATCAAAGATACCTGGTGTCTTAGTATCACTGAGATATGAAGACCAAGGCTAAGAAGAGTCAGGGATTGGTCAGTAGAGGGCAGAACGTGTGGAAACATCACCCGTATCATAGTGCCAGCTCTGAGGGTGACATGCCACAATACTGCAGGTAAGGTGGCCAATGGGTGGTGTCCTCTGAGGCCATGCGTGTTCAGAATCCAACACTGTAGAAAGAGATGGCAGTAGCAGAATTTTTTAATAGTGAAAATGTGAAAGAGAGAAACCAGGCACTGTAAGAGCTGTTTGCTTAGCTGATCATACATGGTTCATTTACCCCAGGAGAACAGATCTGATTTTGATTAGTCTTGCCTTACATGGAGATGTTCTCAAAGATCTCTTTAGAAAGTGCATCCTGTGCATACTGTGGCACACGTTGAACTCATTAAAACAGAGACGGGATAGGAGACTATTAAGAGATAACTAGCAGTTGCATAGGATGACCTGAAATGTGCAGGTCTAACAGTGCTAGAGAGTACAAGGACAATTAGCGTCAGAGGACAGTTTCCTAAGGCTTTGTTTGAATGATTATAAATGAGACTGTCCATCAAGTTACAAGTCTTGCTTGACTATGGTGAGGAATATAAAATGAATAAAGAAATCCACGGGTGACCTGAAGTCACTTTCCTTTTTCCTTTTTATTTCCTTCTCCA
Source organism: Mus musculus (assembly GCF_000001635.26). Lineage (NCBI taxonomy): Eukaryota > Metazoa > Chordata > Mammalia > Rodentia > Muridae > Mus > Mus musculus. Next base: position 55,657,523 of record NC_000081.6, on the reverse strand, counting down.
TCTATATCTTATGTTCTGGAGTTTGCTCCCCTTTTCTAGTATAATAGAAAAATTATGGTCCCCGTGGGCTTATAAAGCAAGGTTCAAATTCTAGACTGTAAATATGGGTTCCTGAGCACCTAGTTGATTGTACATAGACTTGTTATTTAAGTGAACCCCAAAGTACCATTGTAGAAGCAGGTCTGTTGGTGAAAGCCTTCATGTGTGGAATATCTCCATCTCACTCTCAGTATTGCCTCTGAATGCTGGCCATGATAGGCCCTGGGCAAGTGAGAGGAAAATGGAAGACACTAAAGCATCTCTACTTGGCTAATACCAGGAAATAGTCAGAAGTGGGCTCCAAACTGCCACCTTGTTGATTCTCCTCCATTACACTCATCTCCGTGGCTAGTCAGGATGGCTCAGTACTGCAAACTTACTGGAAGATGGGGTCCTGGGTGACTTTCCACACCATATTCAGAAGAAAGGAATTTAAAAAGTAAAAACCTAGCAACGAATCAGCTATTCCTGGCTGGGGGGAAGGAAGATCCTAGACCATTGATCACACCTAACTGTTCGATCCTTGTTAATGATTGTATATTTCTGAGATGTCTGTGGACTGCTAGGCCCCATTGGGGTGAACAATGAGTGAAAGTATTGAGGTCGACAGAAACTTTAGAATATCCAAGTGGCTCTTTCTTCCTGTCTTTTCCTTCTCTCCTCCTTCTTGCCTGCTCCTTCCTCTATTTTCCCTCCACCCTCCTCCCTCCAACCTCTTTCCTTCCTCTGTCCCCCTCCCTCTCTCTCCTTGCTTTGCATTGTGGCATCTGTTGGGAGATGCTAATTACAGCAATTAAGTAAAATGAGTATGTAATATTGCTTAGCAACACAGTTACCTAATATGTAATTTTCCTAATTTGGCGGAATCTGTGTGCTGCAACTGTTGTTGCGTTAATTAAGGATATTAATAATAATATTTGTACATGGAACATTTTATGCAACAGTCTCTAACACCTATCTGGAATTAAATTAGTGTAGAAGTATCCCTCGTGAGACAGTTTTTTTGCTTGCTTGTTTATTTGTTTTTCTCAAAAAGCAGTCAGGCTAGGAGCCATATCTGAGGACTCAGAAATGAATTTGTAGCCTAGATTATCTCTTACCGGCTGAGGGGGAAGCACTTGTAAGAGCAAGTATTCTAAAGCAAGGTTCCCTAAATATTAAATTAATAAAAGATTGGACTTGAAAGTGGTCTGATCCTACAGCTGGTCTGTCATGTAAGCTACACTTTGGGCATATGAAGTAGTCTCTCTCTCTCTCTCTCTCTCTCTCTCTCTCTCTCTGTGTGTGTGTGTGTGTGTGTGTGTGCAGGCAAGTACACATGAATATGTGGGTAGTTGTTTGTGAATGACACATCCCACTGTCTCCTACATTGTGCTACACTTGATCTTTTTTTGTTTCTTTTCTTTTCTTTTTTGAGGCAGTGTCTCTTACTGGGCCTGGATCTCGGGAGCGCAGCTACAGTGTCTGACCAGCAAGCTGCAGGAATTCTCTGGCCTCCACCTCTCCAGTGGTGGGCTGTGATCATGAAACACAACATTTAACTTTTAGGTGGACCCTGGGGCTCCAGCTCAGGCCACTCTGCTTGCTCAGCAACTGTTTTTAATACCGATGACTGATGAACTGCCCCAGTCCCGGGGTATATGACAACTTTAAAATATCATTTTAAATATCTCATGGGGACCCATTTTCTATATATTTCTGTGCAGGGAAACCATATCAATGAATGGAAAATCTTAATGACTTTCACATTTTTGGAAAAAAAAAAAAGTTAAGTTCTACCCCCCTATGCCAAACAAAATGATAATTTCAATTCCCTAAGCCAGCAAGTTACTACTAAAAACACTAGTTGCTAAAGATAGTCTTAAAGGGAAAAAACAGGAGTGGCTGTCAGGCATCCTTGGGAACGAATTCATTCTCATTACCTTTAAGTCCACACTCCCTATTCAGTGCGTAGAAAGCCGAGTACTTTAGATTGTGATTTGCTGTTTCTGCTTTGAGTGGTTGAGGGCCAGAGGGCAGGGGAGTTAGTGTATAGCTGCTGCCATTAGCTACAACTTCTTATGTGGGTGGCTACTTATCTGATTCTTCTTTAGCCATGGAGTTAGTAAATATTCACTGAGGTCTACTCTTGCCTGGAACTGTTCTGGGCACTAAGAATACAGCAGGGAGTGGCCACACAAACAGCCCTACCCTCCTCTAGCTTACATTATAATGATAATGATGGCGCCCTACCTAGGATTACTGTTGCTGTGATGAAACACCAAACACCAAAGACACTCAGGGAGGAACGGGTTTACTTCACTTAGACTTCCACAACACTGTTCATCATGGAAGAAAGTCAGGACAGGAACCCAAATAGGGCAGGATCCTGGAGGAGGAGCTGATAGAGACCATGGAGGGCTGCTACTTACTGGCCTGCTCCTCATGGCTTGCTCAGCTTGCTTTTTTATAGAGCCCAGGACCACCAATCCAGGAATGACACCACCCGTAATGGGCTGGGCCCTCCCCCATCAGCCAGTCACTAATTAAGAAAATGCCCCATAGCTGGATCTTATGGAGACATTTTTTAAATTAATGTCTCCTCCTTCAGAGAAGTCTAGCTTGGGTCAAGTTGTCATACAACTAGCCAGTACAGATGGCCACTAGAATATGTACTGTGCTAACCAAGGCTACATACAACATTCATATTTCATGCTATTGAATCCTCACATAAGTTAAGAAGATTATTGTCCTTGCTTTGGAGTTGAAGGAACTGAACTAAGCAGAGTTTAAGAAATTAGCCAGGGAGTAAGTAGTGGATCTGGGGAAATCCATGGGACCAACTCTCTCAGCTAAGTTTCTTCCTGCATAAGGCTTCAGTCTCTTGCTCCTCCCCCCACAGTGTTATATTGTCCTATTCAGTTTGTATTATTGTTGGTTGGTTGGTTATATATTCATATTCTAACTAATAAAGATATAAAATACTGCAGGAGGTTGCAGTTCGGCCTCCAACCAGGGGAATACACATCTGCATTTTCCAACCAAGGAACAAAAGTTGCTCAGTTTCAGAGGAATCTTGGAAACTGTGTCTGAATGGCAGCTGAGAGCCTGTCTCAGGATGCCAGTGTGTTTTTCTTGCTGGGTCGAAGAGTTACCTTTTTAGGATGAAGCATTTCCTTGGTTGCTATAGTTTAGTTCCTGTTACAGATAAGAAACAGATGGTCATATTTTTTAAGGATACACAAATAACCTAAAATGTAAAATAATTGAAAGATAAATAGTAGCTATTTCTGGGTACCCCTGAGACTGCAGAACAGGAAAAAGTATCTTTGGGAGGAATCTTGGGAGGAGTATAAAGCGCTGCTCCTGGCAGAGTAAGAAAGAACTCAGGCGGAGAGATGTCAGAGCTGCCTTTTCAGCCTCCAAATGGTGACTTAATGTCTGCTGTCATTTACTGGGCACATCTAGCTATGGCAATATGCTCCTAAGGGTGGTCTACAAATAAGGAGCCCATTGAGAAACTGTTGGGCCCAACTTTTGAAAACATTTTAAAGTAGATCAATTGTGTACATGCACGGTTTCCATTGCAAAATTAAACTTGAATTTTAAAAACATTTAGAAACTGTGCATCTATACAGGTAGCCAACCTACATCTGCCATGTGTCCGGAAGAGTATTGAGATTATTGGATCAATGAGGCATCAGAGCAGGCTCCTGCCCTGGTGAATGAGTCTGAGGCATGGTGATCATGAAAGAATAGAACTATGACTTGGTAACAATACCCAAGGGACCAGAGGAGGGGCCTTGCAGCAAGAGAGGTACTCTACTCACTAGCTGTGAGCTCCATTATCAACACAACTTTGTGGGCTGAGGAGATGGCTCGGTGGGGAAAAGCAACGGCTGTGCTTGCATGAGGACCTCAGTTTGGATCCTCAGCCTTCATGTGTGTGGCCTCTTACACACCTATGGTCCCATCACTATGATGGACAGAGACAAGATACTGTTGGGAGCTTGTTAGGCAGCTCGTCTCACAGAAAACATGAGCTCCAGATGCCAAGAGACCCTTAATTGATAGAGTACAGTAGAGACTAACAGGGGAAGAAACTGTGTCATTCTCTGGCTTTTGGATGTGTACCCACAAAACACACACAAACATACACAGACAAGTAATCACACACACACAGAGAAAGAGAGAGAGAGAGAGAGAGAGAGAGAGAGAGAGAGAGAGGCAGGCAGGCAGGCAGACAGACAGAGACAGAGACAGAGACAGAGACAGAGACAGAGACAGAGAGAGATGAGACAATTTTGTCTCCTGAAACATGTTGGCCCAGCAGTTGTCAGTTTTGATACCTAAGCAACAGTACTTACCAAGTGAGCGTCTTCTAAGCAACACCAACCTTGCTGGAAGCATTACCTCATCTAAATTACCAGGGGAAACCATGTATCCTCAGAATGCCTCCTTCTAGATCAACCAACATCCAGAGAGGACGTTAATGAAATCATAGACTCAGGTGTGTCAGGCTGCTATAGTTCTGCTGTGATCTGATCAGTGTAAGAAGCACAGAGCTGCCACTTTCTTAATTCCAATCATGTAGTGATTTCAGGTCATACTGTGTTGTTGGCCAAAGATGCAAAGTTGTTGCTTCCTTTATCTGTCCATTCCACAGACATCTAAAGAGCAAGAGGCCTTCATTGGTTAAAAGACCTTTCCTCATCTTGAAATTCTCTGAACATCATTTGATTCCGTGTAAATGTCTCTCCATTTGGAGATCCTGGTGCTCCTCAGACCATGAAATTGTTCAGAGCCCATAGCTCTTCTCTACACAAATTCTGAAGTTCTGCTTCAGGGTGTGTTTAGTTTGGATGAGTCGTGAGACACTGAACAGCCTGCCCCAAGGAGACAGAGTGATTCTTTCCCACTCACACCACCCTAGCCCACACTCTCTGCTATTCATCTATTGGAGAAATGTGTTTCCTGAGATGTTACAGAGGCTGGGCCTGAAAAAAAAAAAGAGACTGTGGATCAGGATGAGTAAAACCTCTCCTCTCAAACTTGCACATCAGGGCTGGATCCAGGTTTGTCCTAATTGCTTTGAGACTTGAGTGGACTGTGTGTAAGGCAGGCATTATAACAAAATAGTGTAGACTGGGTGGGTTAAGAATTCCTTTCTGTCTCCATTGAAAGCTACGATGTTCAAGATCAATCTGTTGTGTGCTTGTGCAAGCTGTCTCCCTAGTTTGCAGATGGCTGCCTACATCTGTTCCTTCATGAAACTCAGCGTCTGTGCATAGAAAGATGTCTAAAGACACTATGCTGCTATTGGGTTAAATCCCCACCCTACCACCACAGTTAACATCCTTCTTGAAGTTATGCCCAAGTATAGTCATGTTGGGGATTAGGCTTCAGTGTTTGAGGAGAGCGTTCTGCCTATAACTTTTTCACTATGTATAAATATTGATTATATATGTTACCTGGTGATTAATGAAATCTTTATTGATTGGTGGAATGGATAAATTGGCAGTTTTTGTTTGGTGTTCAGTTGGAAAGATGGGAGAAGGTACATGAACAGAGCAGGAAGTTCCTCTGTGGTCCCTCAGAAAATGCCTGAATCCAAGACTAGTATTAGTTCAATCTGCAGGGCTCAGGTACTTGCCGTGTCTTTGCTAGGGCCCAGCTGATTGAATGTTAGGTACTAATGGAGCCATAGGCATAGTGTTACCTTGTGTAGACAGTAACCATAACCTGCTCCTACTGTGTTATTCACACACATGGACAGGAGAGAATAAACCCAGGCACAAATAAATGCAGAGGACACAGATGAGGAATTCTGTATTCCATCTCTGAATTACTACTACTAATAAACAAGGAACACTGAAAACATGCTAAGTCTGAATTTCTACATTTTCAGTGCAAAGTCCTAATTCTAAGAATTGAAGAGTTGGGTTCATTTTGGTCTCAAGGCTTTAAAAAATTGTTTAGTGTATAAGTCTTGGGGGGAAAAATCTAATTTTAAAAAGATAAATATGTTTTCAGAGATAAATAAATCACCTGTAAAATTGGTTGGCATTTTAATGGACCTGTTTCTACACTTTCTTTTCATGTTATATTAAGCTAGTGTTATATTAAGAACTTTACAAAAATGCCTTTCCCCATATTGACACAGAATATTTATAAAAATAATCTTAATGGTATAGGCAATACTCCACCCAGAAGATTTGCACACATGTACACAGTAGGTACTTGTATTCCAAGTGGATTCAATCTGGGGAAAGTGTCCTTTTGCAACTAGTAGACACACTAAGTACCAGAAATAGCTATTTGTTTTTATCTAAATGTTTTAAGATGGCACTGTTCCAGTATCTACATATTTTTTAAAAATCCACATCATCTGCATGTATGCTGTCCCTTGCATGGAAGAGCCTTTAGTATGATTACATAATTCACACTTCATGTGTTGAAAAATGAAATTTCCCTTTTTCCTTTTTGCTCAATGAGAATTGCATGATGAGACAAATAGGAATGCCAGTGTCCCCAACTCTGAGGCTTCCTTTCATCATTACTTCTCCGACACAGGCACATGGCAGGGGCTAGCCTGGTCCATGGCTTTCTCATACTTCTGACATTCTATTAGCAGTTGCATCCCTTCATCCTCAGAGCTACCACATGGGTACTTCCTAACAAAGTCAATTCTCTAGTTATAATTGATCCAAATATTATAGATTATCTTGAAAAAAATGTTGGTTTGAGATATATTTTATGGTTGTGAGGAAAATCTGCTCTGCTGCTAGCAAACTTAGCACCTTGTATTCTTGAGAAAGACTTCAAAAGTATTGCCCCAACTCTGCTTTCCCTTTCATTCCCATATAGTTCTCTCTCTCTCTCTCTCTCTCTCTCTCTCTCTCTCTCTCTCTCTCTCACTCTCCATCCCTCCCTCTCTCCCTCCCTCCCTCTCTCCCTCTCTCCCTCTCTCCCTCCCTCCCTCCCTCCTTTTCCCTCTCCCTCCGTCCTCTCTCTACATATCAACTGTATATTTTTTTCTTAGTTTACTTCTGCCTCTATAATACAATACCAACAGCCCCTAATTTTATTACAACCAATTTCAGGGCATTGATGAACTGGAAAGTAAAACAACTTAGAACAGACAAGGCCTAAAGGAAACAGTTGTTATTGGGTGCTGACCATAACATACAAGACACCGAGCAAAATGCTTTTAGAACTTTTTATTATCCATAACCCTAGTCCTATGGGGTAGGAACTAAATTTGTAAGTGTAAAGAGTAAACATATTTATTGAGTAGGAGCCACACTATGGTTTCTGAGCAAGCAATATCACTAGTGTTATTTAATCTTCACAACGCTCTCGTAGAAGGTGATGATTCTGTAAAAATTTTTCAGTATGTGGCATAGAAAATCAGTGATGTTCTGGTACAACATGATATGCCTTATAAACCTATGATGCCTGTTCAATTCAACTTGCAGCTTGGCATTGGGGCTCAACTAATCTTGACAGTAAGATTGGAAAAGAGACTACATGAATATATTTCTTAAGGCAACTGAAGCTTAAACAACTTTGGTTATCAAAATGCCTTGAAAAGCCAGGTGTGGTAGCACAAGCTTGCAGTCCCCACCCTTGGGCAGGGTGGACATCGACAGGATTCCTAGCCAGCCATTCTAGCCTATTTAGTGAGTTGCAGGAAAGAGAGAGAGAGGCCAGCCATTCTAGCCTATTTAGTGAGTTGCAGGAAAGTGCACACACACACACACAGACTCCTTGAGCAAGTTAAACCACCATGTATTTTGCTTCTCTTAGACAGTTATATCTACCTATGTATTAAAAAGATACTTTTCTGATGAGTTTTTAACCTCAGTCCCTTTAAGTCCCACACCAGGATGTAGACCAGTACATTCTCTTTTCTTCAGCATCACTACAGTTTGGATCCACAAGCGGCATCACACTTCCTCTGCTCACTTCTCACTCCAAGATGGCCCCCACCAGAACACATGTCCAGGTCTCAGACTGTACATGTTAAATCCCTTCATGCACAGCCATGTCTCTTCATGTATATTAGAGGCTCCCTACCTACCTTCAGTGCTGGATAGGTTACGAATGAACCTCACAGTAAACAGATTCTCCAAATACTTTTTTTTCCCTCAAAGCAGCATGGCGACCTCTTCCTCCCACCAATCTCTAGCTCTATAAATGAGAGAAAGCACCTCAGAGATTCATAGGCTTCCTACTAGGAGTCCCACAAGCTGTAATACACTTTCTTTCACTGCTGATTTTACTCTCTACTGTTTAGCATTACAGGGGGTGGGGGAATAAATTTCCTTACACATATTTTAACCCCCAAACTCTTTGGCTAAGAAAACAGCTGGCCCAACGGGTGACGCCTGGCATTTTCCTAGCAAATAGTAGCGTTGCTTTCCATATTAAAAGATAGGATGAAAATGCAGATTCCCCTGGAGAGAAATAACATTTATAAAATTACACTGGTGCTGCTCTGCGAACGATTGATATGAAAGCCACTCTGAAGAGGAAGTTGAAATGTCAAGCAGGAGAAAATGTGCTTCCAGGGGACATGTGAGAAGCAGGAACTGGTGGGGGCACTCAGAATACTTTGATTTTTCACGTTTTAAGTCTGGCCTTCCAAGGAATTATTTACTATAAAAGTCACATTTTTATGCCAAGGGGAAGCTCTAAAGTCGGTGTGCAAATCTTGTGTAGTTGAAAAACAACGCTTCTGAAAGTTCCCATAAGTACCCACCAAAGGGCAATCCTCTACCCTTTCCTCGGAAGTCCAACATTTCTAGGTCTTTCTCTGGCTTGAACAGATAAACAGATTGCTGCTTCTTCAATGGAGTCCCCAGTTGTTTTGCATGGCTGGCGGGCCTGTGTGCATAACTGTATGCGTGCCCAGAGGTGTGCTCAGCACAGCAAGATCCTCCCAGCTGAGATGTGACTAATTGAATCTCACGCCCGTTTAGTACAATAGATTCATTTCCTTCTCTTCTGCCCAGGCAGAAATATGCACATGCGTAGGGATGGAGTTGGACTGGAGAGAATTTTACACAGAATTCCACTCTTTTTTTTTCCTCACTGCCTCACACACTGTTTGTTTGTTTGCTTGTTTGTTTGTTTAATCTATTTATTTATTTATCTACTAAATAAGCATAGTTGGTTTTACACAGGTCATATCATATTATTTAAATCTTCTGCATATTTAACAAAATGCACAGTTCTTAGATGATCTTTAATCTCACTCCATCATTGGAGAGAAGATGGTTAAAAACCTACTGAAGAGCAGTGGACATCTTTGATTTGAGGTCGCAATGAGTATTGCATAGGTTTGAGGCTTCTACTATGTGATGTGTCAAGAGGATTCTTTTAAAAAGATGCTAATCTCTCTTCCTCTCTCCCTACACCCCTCTTTTCCCTCACACCCTCCTCTCTAGGCTGGTCCATTCAGGTCCAGGGAAAGGATCACCCCAGGCTGGGATGGATCTGTCCTTTGCAACACGAACTGGCACCAAGCAAGGAATTGAAACACATCTCTTCAGGGCAGAGATCAGCAGGGACCTCTCCCACTGGACAAGAAGCATAGTACAGGGGTGCCACAATTCAGCGGAGCTCACTGCCGAAATCACCACAGGTGAGTGCTGCCGCCTATGAGCTACCAATGTCCCACGAACACAGGGAAGGTGAAACCATAACTGCTCTGGCCTCAAACTATTTCTATGCCTTGTGTTATAGGGTATCTAAAATAATAGCGTTGAACTTAAATGCTTCTCAATTAGGCATTGTTTGTCCTCCTAAAATGTAACTGGAGGCTTTTATTCTATCCCATCTCATCTCCCCTTCATTGAAGAGAAACTGGTAACTAAAATGATCACTTCCAATCCTCCCAATTATAACTGCATGGATGACTTCCTAAAGGAAGGGAATTTGGGGGGTATAAACGAGTAGGGTTAGATTTATTGGTTATAAACAATCAGAACAGAATCTGAGTGACTTATCAGAGAATAGTATTGGTACTAAACTGAACTCAAAACTGGGGACTCAGTTTGTTAGAAATGACTGGAAAGAAAGATATCTGAATTGGGGGAAGTAGAGCAGAAGGAAAGTTCCGGAACCTCAGCAGAGCTCTCTCTATCCCTCGCACAAACGACGGGGCAGAAACAGGTTGGAAGAAGTCTACTGTCAGAGAGAGCTCCCCAAAATGACTAAGAAGGGATGCATGTGTGGAAGGAGGGACCCTTCTCTTTCATGTCATTTACTGTATCCTTACTCAATGCTAGGCAGTTTTTCTTATAGTGAAAAACAACCCACTGTGTGTCCTATAAATCAATAATTTGAAGCAAAGCCAATATTGTTTAGATGAAGTTAGAGAGCTCAATGTCAATCTTGTCCTGTTTGGCAGAACTTTTAATTCCGGTGTGTCTGTGTACATGTATGCCCTGTGTGTATATACATGTGTGTGTGTGTGTGTGTGTGTGTGTGTGTGTGTGTCTGTGTCTGTGTGTATTCATGGCTGGGTATGAATGTGTACAATACACATTATAAAATTGTGTACATTAGCTAATATGGACCCTTTTTTAACAAAGCCAACAGCATCTGTGATGATGTTCTAGTTCCAAGCCCTTGTACAAACAATTTCTAGTCCTGAGATCTACAGCCAACCTCTGTCCAGCCTCCTGCCGACACTTATAAACAGAGCGTTCTGTGACAACTAAGCATATCCTCATTGAACCTCCCAGGAATTCTGAATTCCTCACAGTCACCGCTTGTAATACTCATATCTCCCCTCTCCTGTCACGGCACCTTGTATGTCTTTGTGTGACTTTGAGGAGGCAGTAGAGGCTTGTAGTCACTCACACTTGGTCATTTTGAATAGCGACTGACCTGGACACATGTCCCAACTTGGTTGATTCTTAGTCATTTCCTTCATATCTTTCTTTCTTCCACCCCACAGCTATAATCAGAAAAACAGGACCCACTTCTAAGAGTCCTGTGAAGAAGAACTATTATCAACCGCTACTCTTATAATTATTACCCAAGGCTTGCACAGCCTAATGTAATAAGCTCAGTGAAGCTATCTAAATTTAAATTAATTAAAGCTTAATAATGTCCTCAGTTGTGTCATCTCTTCTGCTTCCTAGTCACATGTGCTAAAGAGCTACTTGCCAGGACAGTGTAAAACTCCATGAAGCTCCGCTGTGCCAGTGCGCACTGGAGAATGAGGACTCCCCACCAAACAACTAGAAAGCTTGTACCAAGATTTTCCTGTGCCAATAACAAAACAATCATTTTGTACTCCGAATGAATAGCTGAGCCTCTCCTCACTCCGGAGATATAGATTCCACACATAGTTGTGCATGAGAATTCTCATATGACAAATCTAGGAAGAAATAATGCTATGGGGGCATGGGCCACTCTTGGAGGAGTACTACCGTAGAGTACCACCTCTCAAATACCCAAGACTACTCTAAAAGATAGGACACACAGTAGCGTATGATGGTGTTTTTTTTTTCTTTCAAAATTCCTCTAAATATATAGTAGAATTTCTGCTGTAGTAGATGTAAGATAGTGTTTTTTTTTTCTTTTTTTACTTTATTTTTAAAAATAGGATGTCGGCATGTAGGTTAGACATGCCTCAAACTGACAATCTTATCAAATGCTGCAAAGATACATAGGCCACCATGCTCATACTTAGCTAGATGAATTCCTGTTAATGATTACCTTAGAACTAACTTGTGTCCAAGTGTTCCTGAAGGCTGTGCACCTATGGTATCTGTCATTAAAGGCAGGCTCTGAGCACAAAGGCTGGAAGAGACTCAAACCACTCAAATGCTGCGTTTCATAAAGTTGTAGGTGTATGCTAGGGAGGTTCAGACTCCATGCAGTGATTTTAGGAAGGAATGGAGGTGTCCTTGAGGATTTGGTTTGTTTTCCATTCTATTTGATATGCAGACACTGTCTATCTCAATAGGAAAATCCAAGGCTGGTGGCCAAGTAGCCAAAGGAAGATTACAGGGAATTATGTAACCTGATCGAGGAGGAGGAGGAGGAGGAGGAGGAGGAGGAGGAGGAGGAGGAGGATCAGAAGGAGCAGGAGGAGGAGGGGGAGGAGGAGGAGGGGGAGGAGGAGGGCAACAGAGGTGTGACCGAAGTGACTAAAGGCACAACCCAGCTCCAGTTTCAACGATGCCTCCAGATGCTGGAGAGAAAGACTTATGTCTATACCAGAGCTTCCTTTAACATGGTCATGTGTTTAGTTTATCCCGTGGAAATTGAGAACATGTTTGGAAATTTGATTCCACCCAGCAAAGGCCATCCATACCATATGATGCCGGCTGGAATCAAAGCACGCCGAAGCTAATTCAGAACAACTAATCTCATAGCTTTATAGTTCAAACTTGGGGGAGCGTGAATAAAACTATGCTTAGAACTTCCTTACTGTACTGGCTAGTTTTGTGTCCACTTGACACAGCTGGAGTTATCACAGAGAAAGGAGCTTCAGTTGAGGAAATGCCTCCATGAGATCCAACTGTAAGGCATTTCCTCAATTAGTGATCAAGGGGGGAAGGCCCCTTGTGGGTGGGACCATCTCTGGGCTGGAAGTCTTGGTTCTATAAGAGAGCAGGGTGAGAAAGCCAGGGGAGGCAAGCCAGTAAGGAACATCCCTCCATGGCCTCTGCATCAGCTCCTGCTTCCTGACCTGCTTGAGTTCCAGTCCTGACTTCCTTGGTGATGAACAGCAGTATGGAAATATAAGCTGAATAAACCCTTTCCTCCCCAACTTGTTTCTTGGTCATGATGTTTGTGCAGGAATAGAAATCCTGACTAAGACACTTACGTATGCAGCAGGTACAAGAAACAAAAAATCACAGAAAGGAGGGAGTCGGGGTGGGAAGCCATTGCTACCTCTGCGGCACTGGCCTTCGTTGTCCATGGACTGGGGGTGGAGATGGTAGCAGCACTCAGATCTATTAGAGAAAGCCTTTGAAAAAGATGAGCTCACAGTACAAGTTGAAAAATACTCAGAGTAAGTCAGAGCAGGGGTGCGTGTGTTCATCAGAGCTCCATTTGAAAGGGCACCTCACTTTGTAGCCAGTCGAGATCCTATTTCTTCCTTCAAAATCTGAAGTTCTTCCCTACCCAATTGTCATAATCTGTCACGAATCATGAGAGAGGAAGGCTAAGAAACTCACTGTCAACCTCCTGCCCCAAAGCCCTCTACATCCAAGTGCCAGAGAAAGAAGAAAGGAACATGAAACAGAAGAGAAAAGACTTGAATTTTCAAAGCTGAACATCCCCAGGTGGTGATATTGTCTCTTCTCTAAGCTTTCGGTTTTTAAAGCCCTGTAACATTAGCGAGATGTTTCTGCTTCTGACGTCAGTTGGGGGGGGGTGTTATATTCTATATATTTAGAAAGCAGAGTAGAGCAAAGGGTGACACTGAGAGGATTCTCAACCAATGACACCATCATATGTGGCTTTCAGGACCCTCCAACCCCCTCCCCAAACCAAAAAAAAATTTGTACAGGCTTTCCTAAATTCAGTTAGATGTAGATAGATCAAGGCCTAAACCAATTGACCTACAGAGGTCTGTTCAATGTAGTGTTTCATGAGGCAAACTAACCCCAGTCTGATGACTGATAAGCTTTCCTGGAAATCTTTGCTGAAGACATAAAGGACATATTTGTTGTAGCCCTCCCTAACAGGAGCTAGGGTGCTACGACTGCCCACTTCCTGTCCCTGTAACAGGCTTAATGTACTGGATTCTTCCTAAACAGTGAGGCTTCCAGGTAAAAGGCCACACTTGGACTGCTTACAGTGTTCATCGCTTTGCTCCTCTGGACTGGAGGTGCCCTGCACATGCCTCCACAGTGAGCTTCTGGACTCCTCTCCGGCCGGGAGGTGGGGTAGCATTGTTCATGAAAGGTGCCACATCACGGACCTGTCTGCAACAGCACTTCCTGGACCCAACATCTTAGGGCAAATTAGAGAAATTGCCCTTTCAATTTCTGACATAAACTTTGTTGGGCCTTTTTAAAAATGAAGGTAGATTATTTTTAAACTGCTCACTTCTGACCTCTTAAGCATGTTGTATGTGTTCACTTTGGTAGCATGATAAGGGAGTGCTTGCTTCTTTCAAACCCAGTAGCTGACATGACTGTGTACAGAGGCATGCATGTATGTGTGTTTGTGAGTCTGTCGTCTACCTGTCTGTGTGTATCCATGCAGGTAATATGGTGGTGGTGGTGGTGGTGGTGGTGGTGGTGGTGGTGGTGGTGGTGGTGATGATGATGATGAGGTGGCTTGCTTTATTTAAATAAAAGGTCTATTGTTTCTGGCTGAAAACCAGGCCCACCTGTCCATAGGAAGTCATGTGTCCCTTTACTGTCGACATACATGTTGTCAGAAAGCAAGCTAAGGACCACAGCCCAGAAAACATCCACTGAACCTCAGTTCCTGATGATTGCTAATATCAATGTCAATCCAAGAAGTATGGGAACTATGTTCCTTTTTTTCTCACGTTAATAAGAAATTCGTGGCTGGGCACTGGGTTGAAGAAAGTAAAACAATGAAGTGCTGGAGTGAATGGGTGAAAGGACAGATGGATTGATTTCTACCATGTCTCCCCGACCCCTCTCTCTCAGCCTGCACCTACAGAAACCAGGAATGCCGCTTGACCATACATTATGACAATGGATTTTCTATTTCCACTGAGCCTCAGGATGGTGCCTTCCCCAAGACAATCATACAGTCCCCTTATGAGAAGCTCAAAATGTCTTCGGATGATGGAATCAGGATGCTCTATTTAGACTTTGGAGGCAAAGAAGGAGAGATTGTAAGTGTGCTTTTCTTGGGACCACATGATTTCATATGCTGCATTATGCATTGCATGTGCAATGACTTGGAAGTGGTAGGCGGCCTGACTACTTACTCAACACAGTCTACTGATAGCACTGTGGTGGGAGGCTCCTGTTGCAGTCGGTCCTTGAGAAAGCAGGATTGAATTCTGGGGCTTCAAACAGATCCAGTTATCTCTAGTTCCTTCTTCTGGTTTCATTTTTCATTAGAAAACGACATAAATATTTGAATCCAGAGAAAGAATCTTTTATAAGGTTAGCATTAAATTCTTATCAAACAGGATTTCTCGGGTGTTTTAACATAAGTCCCATTCATTTTAAAGATGCACTAAGCAGCTAATATAACCTTGGCATTGTGCCAGATGGTGGGTATGAGGGCAGGTATGTAAAATAAGCTTTGCCAGGGCAGAGAACTAAGGGCACCGGGGGAGTAGACAGATAAGACTAGCAAAGTTGGGAACTACTCATCAAGCAATAGTCACCCAAGTTAGCTAGTTACTGGTTAAGGTAACAGCCACACAGCATACCAGTGTACATAGTGTTCATAGTGTTTAGTCAGAAAGCCACGAAGCCTTCTCTTTTTTTTTGGTTTTTCGAGACAGGGTTTCTCTGTATGTGTAGCCCTGGCTGTCCTGGAACTCACTCTGTAGACCAGGCTGGCCTCAAACTAAGAAATCCACCTGCCTCTGCCTCCTGAGTGCTCCTGAGTGCTGGGATTAAAAGCGTGAGCCACCATGCCCGGCTGTTCATAGTGTTTAAATTGATGATTTTCTGTAGTCATTGTTCTCCAACCATAGTAAAGACATGTATGAAATCCAGTTTCCCAGCAGCTGACAAGGAGACATTCTTCCACCAGTAGGTAACAGTGGTCCATGGCATTTCTTAGAAAATGAAGCATCTCACCTCAAGGTGTCAAGTATGGAACTGGAAGCACACACCCATGACTTTGTCATAACTAGTCTACCCAGCCATTGTGTCCATCACAATGGATTGGCTTCCTGTTCCAACAGAAACAGAGGAAATTTAAAACACATAAATGAATCCCTAACTGGAAAAAAATCTAGTTGTTTTCAGTCAGCTACTAGAACTTCACTCTCCCTCCCTTCCTCTTTCTTTCCTAGGCCCGTTTCTTGCCCACAAGTTGTTCAGGTATTTTTCGGTGGGCTTTGCTAGGAAGTATCTGGAAATCGGTTTTTTGGAGCTCTTAGAAGCTGATTGGGGGGAAGAGCCATGCTCACAGTGAAGAGTTAAAAGGCCTTTCACCTCAGACAGAGACATGTCATGTGACCCCACTGACCTCAGTGCAAAACCAGGCTGTTGTTATGGGTAATATCAGCAGAGGTGACCAAGTCCATCCCCCCAGGGGCCAACAGTGGACCCTAACTCACTGTCTGAGAATTCTTTCTATTCTTCAGTAGATTCTCAGAATGCCTCTGGATTTTGCTTTTTATATGTCTGCATTCCAGCTATTTAACTATAGCCTGAGACCATGACTGAAATGAGGTAGTGACATGGACATCCCTGTCAGTAAAACACATCACGTTTGTTACTAGTGTATCAGTCCTCCATCTTTGTACTTGTTCTTTTTTTTTTATTAGATATTTTCTTCATTTACATTTCAAATGCTATCCCCTTTCCTAGTTTCCTCTCTGAAAGTCCCGTATACCCTCCCCACCCGTGCTCTCCAACCTAACCACTCACGCTTCCTGGCCCTGGCATTCCCCTATACTGGGGCATATAAGATTCGCAAGGCCTTTCCTCCCATTGATGGCACCGACTAAAGCTACTTCATAGCAACTCGGAAACATACAAGAACTAGTCTGTTTTATCCTTGTTTCTATCCAGGGCTATTTTGCTCCCCTTTCATTTCTTTGGATTCAAGTCACCCTAGCTATAAAATACAGAGATTGGAGCAGACAGTTTTTCATGTCACTATTCAAAACTGTGTCCCTTTTTTTAGTGGCATGGGATGTGGACAATTAATCTCCAGCTCTGACATCAGATAGACTTGAGTCCACACTTGCTTATTCATTGTAAAAGTTGTGGTTTCATGAAGTTGAAAAACATCTCTAGATCTTAGTTTTCCCATATGAAAGATGGGGACAATGACAATTGCTACCTAGGGTTTCGACAGTGAAAGATTACCTTAACTGCATTAAAGGAGGTGGAAGGCTCACTCCGTGCCTGGTCATGATCCTCCAACAGCAGCATGCATCCATCCCTCCTTCCTGGCTGTGGATGCAGTGTTAACAGCCCAGCTGCTGCAAAGTCCCGCTGCCTTGAGTTTCCTACCACGAGGGATTCAACTCTGAGCTAAAATATAGCCTTAAGTTGCCTTTGTAAAGAACACTTTCATCATGGCAACAATAACAGCAATAAAAGAAACCGGACAGTGCTCTATGAAAAGTGATCTTCAGTTTGGTAGCTATTATTGCATGTCACACTGTTCTTATTGCACAGAAGTGCCACCATCAGAACAAAAGTCAGGGCAGCAGAAGGGAATCAGGAAGTTTCCCAAATTTTTCTAAATTAGGTCAAGTGATAACTCTACTTCTGAAGGTCTCTATGCCCTAGGCAGGTGTGCCCTGGGCTGTGCAGGGGGCACACTGAGAAGGCTAGGACTTTAGACATCACCATCAAAGAGTTGTATGTCCACAGTGGCTGAAGAGCAGGGGGTTAGCAAAGACAGGGATGCTTAGCATGAGCTCTGTAATCAAGACTCACAAGGCAGTTTCACATTCAGGATCCTATTTAATACTCTAATTACCTTGCATATTAGTTAGGCTGAGAAGAATTTTAAGTGAGCTGGCCAAGACTAGACATCTAAAACACTGTCAGAACCAAGAACCAAGCAACTTGAGCTGTGAAATATGATACCCTGCCTGCTGTACCAAACTTGGCATAAACATCACTAATGGGGAGATGAAAATAAATGGTTTAGACATGAAGGGTCCCGTCAGTACTTATGGAACTTTTATAGGTAAACACGTTAGAGCTCTTTTTAGGAAAAAAAACCAAACAGGTATGGGCAATATAATGAATAATCTGGAAGAGTTATTCCCTTATGCCATTGAGAACCAAGATTGGGAGACAGAGCTGCTCTAGTTAACTCCGCAGAAACACAAGTGCATACAGAGTGGCCATCACTATGTCCCACCAAGCATTCATTGATGATCTCTGATGCTCTCTCCTTTCTCAATTTCAGCAACTGGACCTTCACTCCTGCCCCAAGCCGATCGTTTTCATCATCCACTCCTTTCTGTCTGCTAAGATAACACGACTGGGCTTGGTGGCCTGAACAGAGAGGCGACTTGCCTTTGGAAAGGAAGCCGGCCGTGCCTCAGGACTGTGACATCAGGCAGTGCACCAGACGTAACATGCACAGCCAGGTTCAGGTTTAAGGAGTCACATGTAACATCCCAGCCTCCTCTATTGGTTTCAGAAACTTCAAGGGGCACCCTAAAGAAAACACCACAGGGAATATCAGAATAGAATTTCATAGATCAGAACAAAGAGGTGAGGGCAGGTGAATGTACACGTCGTATCTTTTAAACAATGACAACCAAGGACACAGCCATTACAACAGCATAGGGAGATCTTAATCACACCAGTTTCTAGGCAACTGGATCACCCAGGTAAGCCAGAGCCGAGCAGATGAGAAATGGATAGTTATACCTGTTCCTCTGCCCCTAGTAACCAGCCCCTTGCTTCCTTGTGATTTCCTGACTCAAGTTGAGCTAACTTTCATTGGTAGGAACAACAGCAACAATACACACCTTTTAAAAAAAGAATGAAGCAGCTGCTACTTAATTTCTTTAATGAGTTATTTTGTTGTTGTTGTTGTTATTGGTCCAGACTGATTCCAAAGTGTTCTCCTTAGCATATGTTGAACAGGAATGAAATAGAGCACTGGATACCGACCTGAGTTCTAAGCTGCCAGAATCTGAAGCAAAGTGGACTGTTTCAATTGCAAGACTATCCTGAAGACTCTTACACACAAATGATGGGTAATTCTGCAACTCCATTCCACACCCCTGGATGCTGTCTCCCAGCCAAAACTGGTACCTGTACTTACAGAAATCAAATTGCAGGCAATTTTAAGAAAGATTGTCATTACACACACAGAAACACAGACACATAACACACACACACACACACACACACACACACACACACACACACACACACACACACCGGTTGGGAGTTAATTATCTGCATTTTACAGTTTTCAGTGGAAGTACCTTTCAGTGGTCCCTGTTTCTGCCTGTTCCCATGCACATGCATTTTAAGTAATGGAAAGCATCTCTCAGTTCTCAATGATGCTTATTTTGCACATTCAGGAAGAGATAGGATCAAATCTACCGATAGCATCTTTATTAATTTTGAAATTCCAGGGGAATGATACTTTTTTTGATACTGATATTTTTCTACAAGAGTATTTTGAGGCAGTATCTAGCCTATAAATACTTAATGCTTTCCATTTTTGCCTTTCAAGATCCAGTCACTAAAAACTACACCCATTATTTGATTTTTGGAGCTACTTTTCACAAGCCCTGAAAATTAAGCCTAGAATTTTGAATTCTCAGTACGTGTTTTCCATGGAGTTTTACGCTAGCCCATGCCCTGTGTTCTGCCAGCACTGGAAGAGGCATCGTTTAGCAGATGCCCATGCAAAGCGAAACTGCCTAAAGGCCCAGGATTTGGCTTCCTCAGCTCTGTGTGTTTATAGGGTTACAGTTGTAGTTTAAAGCATCATCTCCCCAAAGAGTTCCCACACAACCCCATTTCCAAGGGACACTGAACAGTGTTTTCAGATGGGGGGGGGCGTTGGTAATTTAGGAGCTTGTTGATAAAAATATTCCCAAGATAGCAACTTAAGATATTTTATAGACCCTTGTTGGATTTACTAGGCTCCTCAAGAATTCTGGTCTTCAGGAATCTTAGTCTTGAATGTGGGGGTGAGGGCTCTATGCCTTGCACTTCTTTGTAATGGGGGCATCTGTGAAGCTAGTGGCTTTTGTAGATGGTGGTCGAGGATATCTCACCACAGGACATTGACTTTTGGTTGGTTTCCTGTTTTAAAATGTTGAAGAGTGGAGGCCAGCTTCAAACCTGTAGGAAAGTGTTGATGCATTTGTAAATTGTATTGTACCCTTTCACACTATATATTTTCAGAGATCACTGGAATGTTGTTATACAAGAGAATTATACTTATGTATTGTAAATAACATGATACATATATTAATTCCAATAGTTTTATTCAACAATGTGTAATCTAAGGTGCTCGGTACTACATGAAGTTTGAGTTAATTACTCAAGTTGCAAAGATTCTATTATATATTTATAGACAAATTAAATTGACCATAGTCACAGATACTGTTTCTTTATCGCTTACGTTTTAGCCTGATCGATATCTGGATAAGAGTCAACATAAACTGTCTTTTCCATTTTTAAAATTTTAATTTAAATATTTATATTTTAGGAAAAGTATATTTGAATAAAATCGATGCATTTTCTGAAGTAAATTGAAAGGTGTTATTAGCAAGAAATAGAAAGATTTTACTAAGGGAGTTATGTATATGAATGATTTTTTTCCTCCTAATTAAAGTATATCATATCAGAGTGGCTATGATGAGTCAATTTCACTGTTGTTTCTCAGCTTGAATTTTAAACATCATTTTAAATAATGACTTTAGAGTGTATTTTTTTTTATTTTGTCTTAGGCGTTAGTGGATGATACAAAGTAAGTCAGGTTCATGTCCTGGTCAGTGCATCAACCTAGTCATTTGGGAGAGATTGTTTGTTTGGGTTTTTTTTTTTTTTTCTGATTTGCTTTGTTCTTATTTCTGTGACGTATGGAACCCATAATACTTGTTCCTAAATGAAAACCAGGACAGATGAACTATCTTTACTTGGTAGATTCTTCCTCAGTTGCCCGAGCCTGGATTCATTAGTCTGGTAATTTGCCCATGCTTCTCATCTTATGGCCATTTCAAGAAGGCAAGAGGGATAGAGATTATGTCATCTCTTTCTAACATAAGCTAAATAATACAAAATCAAACTATATAATTATTATGAACTACCCAGACCAAGGTATTTAATGAATGGCATCAATGAAGTATGGAAATAATTTTTGGGTGTATCTTGAGTGTTTTTTTTTTCTAAATCTGCCTGTGTTATAGCCCCTATGAATGTCATGTACAATTGATATATAAACTGAATAAATATTTGTCTCAGATCTCCAATGCCTAGGCTTATAATTTTAAGTATATCGTGGGATGAACTGAGCGGATGGTGGCTTCGTGACAGTCTCAGAGGACTGTGTGGGTGTGAAGACAGGCCATGTCTCTTTCCCATCAAGACTGGTCTTAGAAGTGTTGGCAGGGTAAGTTAATACCACTAGCAACTCAGAGCCCATTTAAAACACAGTCAGCATTTTATGCAACACAGCAAGTGTTGACAGATTTCCCCAAAATATTAATGTTTATCCCCAAATTCTTAATTTGAGTATAGTTTCAGACAGCTTTTCATCTACAATTTGAGACTCTCATTTTTAACTAAAATGTGACCCCTGCACCAAGCTCAAAAGTACTTAAATTCTCTATTGTACTGTAGTTGGGTTTTGTTGCAATTTCTTGCAATAAATGTAATGGGCTGATATTCAGAAGTCATTGAACTAACTGAAACTTTAGCAGTACTGAGATTAGATTTAGAACCATAGAGTCTGGGGTTTATAAAGACCTAAAGGCTGTGAAGCATATTTCTGTGCAGTTTTCTCGAGTGCTACCACCTCCCTGCGCTAATAAGGGGTATGATTTGCTAGGAACATGGCAGTAGGATGCTGATGTTGCAAGCTGCATAGACACCAATTAAAACTTTTTTAAAGTTCATACCATCTAAGTTCATCTTAGACATACACTGTGTCCCAGGAGCTGCATGACGGGCCACACTGACCTTGTAGCATATGCCGCTGCACTCGGGAACTCTTCTTGAACACTTTGGCATTGTGCATCGAGCCTGAAATTGAAATTTCTCAGTATGAGGAGGACGCTTCTTATCTCACCAGGCAGACCCATTCATTTGCTGGCTGGCTAGAGGTGTTTGAAAGGTCTTGCATTCCTGGCACCAAGACTTCTATTTGCCTACCCTTCAGTCATGACCCCTGTTTTACCCTAGAAAACACTGGAAGTCCGATTTTTCTTCCACAGCAACATCCTATACACAGAGACAAGTCAAGGCTGACAACAACTAACAAATGTAAAACAAGTCAAAGAAAGCTTTTAATTGGACATTTTGGTAGGAAAAAAGAGACCAAGATTAAAGTCTTCTCAGATGTCTAGTACTAAAGGTCACAACCAGCCTGGGTAAAGCCACTAGTAAATGTATTTGGCAATAATTTGGAGAACACTTTGACAAACACCTAAAAATTTTAAAACATGTACCTTTTGACCATGAGCTAGGATTGCACAAGTACACAAGACCTGATGTAGATAGATCATCTTTGTAGTGTTTGCAACCAGCTGAAAGACGAGGTATATCAATACAGTATCCTTGTACACTAACAGCTGGCACATTGATAAGAATGTTCTCTGTCTGCGTTGGCATAGACAAAATCAGTAAAATTGCAGCAAGATTCAAATCTTCCCCAAGGTTCTCATGAAGAGCCAGAAGCACCATCCTAGATACAACAGCTGGTTCTGCTTGACCTAAAGGTTTCTGCTCAGAGCAAACCAGTTGTTTGCTTGACAACACTGCCCCCCTTAGCTCTATCCCTTCCCTGCTAGGCAACCAGAAGATGCATACCTGGCTTTCTGTGTTCTTTCAGACTTGGATCAAAAGCCACTCAGTAGGGTATAAGTCCTGGCTTCCTAAAGAGTTGCTAAAAGAACTAGCCTGAATGTTGTGAGAATCCCTTCCCTGGGGAAGCATGAACAAAATATACCCTTCTTTCCCAGGTCCTAATAACCAACCAAAGTCTGATTCCACCAAGGTTTGACCCAGGAACAATGAACTTCTTGGACTTACGGAAGATTATTTGAGAAACTTCTTACAGGAATGATGCTGGAGAAATCTTCACTCAGCACGGATAATGACTGGCCCATAGCCACATCGGTGTTTCTTCCCATAGTGAACCTTTCCCTACCTATACGCTCTAGTATCTCCATATCCCAAGGCTACTTGCAATTAGGGCAGAATTGCATACAAATAGCAAGACGGTGCAAGGGGATTGGATTGAGGCTCAGGTGATGGTCCAATGATGCTCCCCGTATCCTTCTTATGACAGACTCTTGCAGGTAGGCATGGCTGAGCTGATGAGAAGGGGGGCTGTTTTGCTTAGAGGATAGCGCTTTAAAACACTGAGAGAAACAAAAACTGTGGTGAACTGAAATCTAAGAGGGCAAATTAAAGTTCACAGTATGGAGGGACTACTCAGTTCCTCTGTGATGCTTTCTATCTTCCTTTCAGGGTTCTTGACTGTGATAGTGCTAAAACATTCATCATCCATCTTGGGACAACCCATCTGACAAAGGATATCAGCCACTATCTCTTTGGTCCTTGCTTCAAGTTTTGTTTTCTAGTGAACATGATTCAGGAGCATTATTAATTTTACTCACAACATCGAACAGAAAACTGTTAAGAATAACTGGGCTATATATGGCAAGACACTGTCTCAAACACACACACACACACAAGAAATAAATAAAATAATTGGTGCAGATAGGGTGCTTGGGTCTGAGCATGGAGAAATAATAGAAACTTGGAGGAGATATTCCTGGTTGAAAAAGGATATCTGGAAGGGAACATTATAAAAATGTAATAGGCCCTACTGCAAATTATTGTTGAGAAATGGTTCTGAGGATCACGAGTATGACCTAAATCCCTTCAATGTTACACGAACTTCTTAAATGTGCACTTGAAAATTGTTTTTTAAGGGCTCTTTATATGGATAAAATTCTGAGAACTGTAAATATAATTTTTAGCCTGTTTACATAAAATTTTGAATAATAGAACTATTTGAAAATGTGACCATAAATCAGTTATTATTTTACCTACACCTCTAAATGACACTAAATTAATTTCACTCAGGGAAGCAAGTTTAATAGCTCATTAAAACAATTAAACCATGTCCACAGAGGGTGCAGCATCATATCTAAATGGTATCAGAAAAAGTAATGGAAACGTCTCCTCTGACATTATTACTATTATTATTATTATTACTATTATTGTTATTTTTAGCATCTAAGGCTCGATAGAGAGGACATTGATCAGTGTTACAGCAACAGCAAGGAGAGCAGGAGGTGGGGATTTGGGAAGACAGCAAGCTTGGCGAAGACAAAAGAAAGCCAGAAGAACTGATGTGAAATCAGACCATCTATAGCTTTTTGGCAGCTGGGTGAGGGCAAAGCATGGCAAACATAAACCCTTTCAGGATGACTCCAGTCTCAGGCAGGGACTGCCCTACTCTCATGCCTGGCCGGAAGGCTGCAATTCTCTCTTGCCTTGGACTGGAGCCTAGGAATGTTGAAAGAAAAGAAAGCCAGTTTTATTTTTAGCAACTTTTACTTACAATTCTTGGATGAATAAAGCTTATTTTTCTCACAAGAACCCAAAGGCAATGACCAAGAAAGACCTTCAATAATGCCTCATTAATTGTAGCTGTTCTGTTTTATAATCCTCATCTGTACAGCAGTGGAGGGTGGGGATAGGAGTTTCTTCTTCTACAAGCTTTCTGGGTCTTACAGGAAAGCAAAATAATTCAAGAGAAAGCCATTCCCTCTTTCTTCAGCTATAGTCTTGATAAGTGAAGTTTCTGCCACCTTCTTTCTCACAGTTCATTTGTAGAAGTGAATGAAACCCAAGGTTTGTCTACAATGAATCGCCTTACAACCCAGGGGCTTGGCACACCAAAAGGCATTAGTGTTCATTATTATGTGGCCTGATGAGGCTGGTCCATCCCTTCCACTATTGTTTAGATGCCTGGGCTCACTCATGTGTCTGTATTTGGGCGGGGCAGTACCCTGGGTGGGGAGTTCCTTAATGCTGCATATACCTGTCTGCAGCTGCTGCTGGCTATCACACAGGTACCTGGTTGTACTCCATCTGACCTCCCTCATGTGCTCAGGACTAGGCTTCAGGACTAGCAGAAGAGAAGTTATAAGGTCCTAAAATTCTAGGTTCCAGCTCACACTAATCATTGATATTTACTGGCTGCTTAGAAGCAGGGATTAGGGATATGAAAAACATCTATGTAGATGGAAGACCCAAGGCTTTGTGGAACTGTTTCATGTTCTGCATCCTTGCCTCCAGGTAAAGTCATTTTCATCTTTTTCTATAAACAAAACATATACAGGAAAAAGGCCAATGCAACCTCTCTACTGCAGACTCTTCAGGCAACAGCTTTGCTTAACATATCATCACCATTCCATATAGCATAGCTCACCAATACTTGGGCCCTATGGCTCTCTGCTTTCCCAAGGAAATGCAGCATCAAAGTCAACTTCCTATTGACTATTCTAAAGAATGGGAACTTTCAGCAAGTGAGCCCCACCTGCTGAAGCCTAAGGTCTGTCCTCCTCTTTCCTGCATCTATCAAGGTCATTCAGTTGCAAACCTTAATGAGTATGGCCAACTGGCCAGCTGGGCTCCTCTCCTGGAGCCCAGCCCCAGAGTAGATGCAGCTCTACTCCAGCCCCCCTTTGCCCCTTGTCCCATGAGGTTTTGTTCCTATGAACTAGTGTTTGCTAGAGCTCCCTACAGATTGCCTGGGTCGTCACAAGTCTTCTCCTGTGCCCGCTTTCTGGTTTATTTGAAATATTGTTGACCATCTTTTATTTTTAGATATTTTTCTGGGTCATTCAAAAAGGAAAATAAGAGCTATGAGAATAACACAGTAGCTAAGTAGAATTTGAACTGTAGAAGAGATAATGTGATGGTTTACACACACACACACACACACACACACACACACACACAATGTTTCCCATACTCTTGGGCATTTGAGTATTTGATCTCCAGTTGGTAGTTCTGTTTGGGGAGGTTTATGTGGGTCAACCTTGCTGGGGGGACATGCATTAAAGGGACGGGCTTTGTAAAGCCTGCATTGCTTCCAATTCTCTCTCTGTACTTGCTGAAGACCTGCTTTGTGCTCCTGCTGCCAAGCCTACTGCTTGCAGCCAGTACTTACCGGGCACAATGGTCTCTTACCTTCTGTATCTATAAACCCAAAGCAGCTCTTCTATAATTTATCTTGGTCATGTGCTATCACACAGCAACAGAAGAGTAACTAAGGCTGATGAGGATGGTTTGTAACTCCCCTTCCAATGCATTCCCTCATGAGGAGGATCCAGTCAGAACATCTTTGCTCTGGGTGTAGGTCAGTCCCAGAGGTGTACAGGTCAGACCTGGAGGTACATAGCACACAGATTAGGTTGGTAATCAAAACCAGACATCCAAAACTTTAGAGAGCAGTTTGGTTGAGCAGTGAGCTTGACTGAAAAGGCTTCCACATCCCAAGTCTTATACAGACCTGGTGCTAAGACGACAGGATTTCCAAGGCACCAGTGAACTGGAGTTCTTGGGTCTACATAGGATCTATAAAGCATTTTTGACACTTCTCACGGCTCCACTTTACCCCATCACACAGCTGAAGTTCATGCAGCCTGCAGCTACAGGCATCTTCAGAAGCTTTTCTTGTTGATGATGGGTAGAAACTTCAGGCACACAGTTAAGAAGATGAAAGCAGTTGATGGATTTCTGTGACACTGGTGCTTTTTTGAGGGGGCTGTAGCTTGAATGTATTTGTGCTTCATCCCTTGAGAGTTCCTGTGTTGAAACTTTGGTCCTTGTTATGATGCTGATGTGGTGTGAGCTTTAGAAGGTGAGGTTTGGTTAGAAGTCCTCAGGTCAGTAGGGTAATGCCCACGGAGGCTTTAATGGAGTTCTCCCGGGACCCCTGAGTTACCTCTCTCTGGAGAGCTGCTGTGATAAAGAGCAAGCCTGGTGCTATTCCTCAAGCTCTTGTCTAGCGATGTGACCTTTTCCACACATGGTGTTGCCTCAGATATGCCATTCTGCAGGATGCCCTTACCAGATTCTGATGCGAATGCCATGCCTTTGAACGTTCACAACTGTGAGTCAGATAAACCTTTCTTAGGTAAAGTTACTCAGCTTCACATCTTTCATTAAAGGGATGAAAGAGCCAATGAAGAGAGCAAGAACTGGCTGGATACTAGCAGCTTGCTATGGCCCAACTTAATGCAGTAGAAAGCACACAGTGTAATCAAGGCCACTGCATCAAGGGGTTCTGGGCATACAAACTAGGAATGTTCTAAAGACATTGGCATTAAGAAAGGAAATCAAGGCACAGTGACTTTCCCGAGCTAAAGCCTTAGAGAATACTGAAACCTCAAATTGTGCCACACATTCCATCTGTAAGAGCAGCCGTGTACTGCTTAGTAATGGAAGAAATGTTCTGCTAGGTGACTTAAGTATTTCGCACATGTTGTATATTTACACGATGAGTTTCAATGCCACCCAGGACAGAATCTTATGTGGCCATTACTGAACATGTCTATCATTATACAGCACATGAATAACAGCTTGCTGAGCTGTTTGGTCAATGTAAAGATGAGTGAACCACCACATATTCAGAACCTAGAATATTTACATCACTGGTCCAGGTCAATTACTCCAACATCTGAGTGTTGCACCTCCCTATGAAGGTTGTAGTCTACCATGTCCAGATAGCTCCTCTGAGCTCGGTACAAAATGGAGAACTCTCTTTTCTTAGAAGAGCTTCCTCTTCTCTGCCTGATCTGGGGAAATACAACCCTCAGTCCTCTACCTCAGTACTCTAGGAATGTCACATAGTCCTTGGTAAAGCCACAAGCTCACCCCTTCTCCCCAATCCCTCCAAGAATGTGCCCAGCAAGTAACTAGTATTCCTGGAATGCCTCTCCACACAAATAAGCATTCACAATACTTTAAACGCCAAGGTACATCCATAGCCCTGGTTCACACGGATCAAGTGTGTGCATATACACTGACCCCAACAAAGGTATGTACACAAGCTAAGGTCTTCTGAGAGAGCTGTCTCCACACCTGGGAGGGAGGAAACCGAGAACATGGAACCATAGCAACCACCGCATGCATACCACAGCAAGCCCAGGAAACTACTGAGTTTTCTGCAACCATTTTCATAATTTTGTATTTTTGACACTTTCTTTTTAATCTAATACTTTTACAGTAATTCATCTTGCAGCCTGTTACAGGACTTTATTCCTTAATATTGGAGAATAGTATTTCATTGTTGAAACTTTTGTTAGTTGACTTATCCAGATTTCTCAATTTGGGATTACTGAGAACCAAACTGGCATGTATAACCTAACTCAATTCCTTGTATATGCCTTAATTTTTCTAGGGATTAAAAAAATCATTGGGTTTAATAATTACTTTGAACTTAGCTTCATAGGAAGTAGTCAATTATTTTTCTATTCCTACCATAAGCATTAAGATTTCCAACTGTGACACACAGTTACAATGTGGTATTGATAGTTTTAAAATTTCATCCCTCTTTGGGGGGTGTTTACATCTTTAATTTGAATTTGATTAATGATGTTAACTTAAACATCTTTCCATGGCTTATCTCCATTCTGACGTCTTCTTTTGCAAAGTGATTTCCTCAAAATTTTCACACATGTCAAAAAACTGGTTTATAACTTATTAAGTCCTGAGAGTTTCATGTACATTGATTGTACTCAGTTTTTCCCTGACTATAGTATATTCCAAGAACAGAACTTTTAAGTTCTAAAACAGAATGTTATTAATCTAATTGATCAGAGTTTATGCTTTCTGTGTCCTTTCTAGGAAAGTCTTGTTTTATCCAGAAGTGAAGGTTTTTTAGTTTCTTTTGTATGTTTTATGCTTTGAAATATAGGACTATGATCCAGGTGATTAATATTTACATATTGTGCGAGGTCATTCACAGTATATCATTTATGTTTCCATATGGACAAGTATACAGATCAAATGAATATTTGCATATGGTATGAGGTCACCCATGGTACATCTTTTATATTTCCATAGGGAAAATATTAATCTGTCCAAGCTCTGAGTTTCTCAAAGAAAAGAGTGGTGCACGATGTGATGGACTGTAAGCAGGAGGTATCAATCTCAAGTTGCAAGTCTTGAGATAGTGAGTCCTTCAGCTTTGTGATTGTTGATAAGAATACTTGTATGACTTCTGAAGTGGCCACTTCCAGTAGGCAGGCAGGACTCCCAGTGGAGGGATAAGGACAGCAAACCACCCAAAAAACCTTCAGCCCAAAACAGACACTGCTTACAAGATGTGCAGACAAAGTTGGAGCAAAGTGTGAGGGAACAGCCCATCAATGACTGGACCAAATTGAGACCCATCCCATGGGCAAGAACCAATCCCTGACACTCTTAATGATTCTTAGTTATGCTTGCAGACAGGAGCCTAGTATAACTGTCCTCTGAGAGGCTCCACCCAGCAGCCAATGGAGAGAGATGCAAAGACCCACAGCCAAACACTGGATGGAGCTTGTGGAGTCTTATGGAAGAGTTGAGGGAAGAACTAAAGGACTCAGAGGGGATGGAAACCCAACAGGAAGACAGACAGAGTCAACTACATTAGGCCTCTGGGGGCTCCCAATGGCTGAATAATCAATCAAAGAGCAAGCATGGACTGGACCTAGACCTCCCACACATATGCAGGTGTGCAGCTTGGTCTTCATGTGGGTCCCCAACAACTGAATATGTATTTCAAATTTTTATATTACCATTAATACATATGCTTATTTTTTAAATTTACTTTTACGCCTATTTGATTATAGGTAGTGCTGGGCTTCCCAAAGACATTTAGTCTTACTAAGTAATAGAAAAGTAGGATCTGTAAGGGAAAAGAAAAATGCTGTGTATGCCACCTTGAGAGATCCTATAATTGGATAAAGTGCGGTTTAAAGAATCAAAATTTGCCTCTAGCTTCGTAACTTCTAAGCTATGGGACACTGCGCTTCATCTTCTCTCTAATCCGTAAGAGGGAACATTTACTTCATCTGTCAGCAGGTAGGACATATGTAAAATATCTAGCACTATATCCAGCACATACTTACTCCACAATAAATACTCGTGATTAGTGTCACCCTCCATGACGCTTATGAAGTCAGGACTATTTTCTGCTTTTAGACTTGGAAACCGAGGCCACACAAGTTTCTACTTCTATGGCTATTATTATTTCTAGATAAATTTTTCCAAGATGCCTCTGCTAATCCTTTGCTCTGTGAAACTAGCTAGTACCTTTTACCTTGTCTGTTGAATACATTTATGTCCCAAAAGCCTATTGCTAGAGAACATTTTAAAAGATAATTTTGTGGATCAAAGAGAATCTTTAAAATATTCCCCCATTCTTGGCAATATCCTCTGATATGAAAGGTTTAGATAAAAGGTGAGAATTTTAAATCAGCAGCTTCAAGGATACCCACAAACACTTTTTGAAAGCCTAGGCTTCCACATGGGCAAACAGAGCACACACACTGTGCAAACTTTGACAAGTGGAAGAGACTGCAAAGAAAAAAAAAACCAGCAACTTACTCCAGAAAAGCTGAAAGTTCCTAAACACCAGAGAAAATGAAAAAGGCCAATGCTTTCAACATGTAAAAGGTCTTCAAAACCAATAAGCAAAAGTTAGAGTGTTCAGAATAAAAAAAGGTCCAAAGCTGGGAATAAGCAAGATTAAATGCTGCTAATGTGTTTTCAAACTTTCACTTTCACTGGTTTCAGTCTTCAGAGAAAGCGAAGAGGGATTCTGCCACGACAAGCACAAGCTGACCCTCTGGAAGGCTACGTGGAAATACTGAAAGGTTTAAAACCCATACATTTTACCTCTCAGAAGTCGGGATTCCGTACACAGTGATTCAATGACACAGTGGACAGCAGGCAACAGGTGTGGCAGCCCTTAGAGCAGAAGCTGAACCGCAAGCAGGAAGCAGAGAGAGAACACACTCAAAGCCTCAAAGTCATGGACAATGACACACTCCTCCAATGAGGTGCCTCCTGAGCTTCCCCAAACAGGACCACCAACTGAGGTCAAGGCCAGAGCGTGTGGGGACACGCTACTTCACTCTACTTCAAACCACCATAGGCAGCAACTCAAACAGGCACACTAATAAGGACATGCAATCCAAGAAGTAATGAAATATTACTGTTTATTTAACAATTAAATAACCAAGAGTTAAAACATTTAAAATATATAAAAATTTCATAGATTAAAATATTGTAAAACTGTAAAAATAAGTGCATTAGTTGAAAATAACTGAGTGTCACAAAACTATATAGATACAGGACACCATGGACCCTCCTTACAAATGAGGCATCTGCTCTTTGGGGAAAGTTTACAGGCTGTGTACAGTTCTCTAAGGAAAGGGGGTGCAGTAGCTTATTTCTTGCTCATCTTTTCTACCACCCATTCGATCACCTGGGGAAGAAAACAGATACATGATTATAGAACCACTCTGTGCAAAATATACATGGTAAAACAACTTCAAAATTAAGTTCTGGGTGTGCCCTCCCTCCAGGGCACCTCACTTCCCTTAGCCCCAAACCCCCACTTACTCCAATATTAGAATATATATATTAAACCTCAACTGTTTTTTTTTTTCAACAAAGCCTTAAAAGATAGTACAGAAAATATAAAGTAAAAAGACAACATTCAGTCTTTATACTTAAAGATATTTTCTTTTCCAAATTAAGGGCATCTTGAGCCTCACATGCAACCCTGAGCCCTGTAACTGTCCTCAATGGGCCAGACAATGGCTCAGGCCACTTTCTTACCATTATTTGAAAATACCTTTGGAAATGGTCACTCAAAAGAGTTAAACCAAACTTGGAAAACAGCTAATCAAAATAGAGTATTTTTCCTAGTTCTTTGAATTATGTTTTTCACTTTTCTCTTTTAATATCATTGAGAAAATCTTTTTTGATAAAGCTACCTACTAAGTGTTAATACACCTTGCCTGAACAAGTCTATCATTAAATATCAAGGACATTTCAGAGTTGAAAACACCACCTCTATTTTTACTGTAAGAGTAACAGCAGAACAGCAACCCTGAGACGAAATCCCCATTTAATGGAAGGTGGCTGTTTGAGAATTACTTACCTGCACCACATTGTTGTTGGCTGTTTTCTTCATTTCTTCAAAGAGACCCCTTGATGTTTTCAGATCCTAGACATTAATGAAACACAGCATTTGGAACCTTGTTTATTACATTACCGACAACTCATTATAAATGAACTTGAGATTATCCTAAAGAATTCTACCAGTGCCCTGCAATTAGAAAAGTATTGCCCAGAATCAACGTAGTAATAAGAGTCTCATTCTGAAATTCAAAAATTCTCTCACCAAACACAGACAGACAGACAGACAGACAGACAGATACACACACACGCACACACACACACACACACACACACACACACACACTGTCCCACATCCCATGTCTTCGACAGTCCTGGCCCATGCTCACCCTCACACTGGACCACCAATGTATCAGTACTTGGGACATACACATTTGGTTTCTACTAATAGCTGAGATATGTATTTTTTCCTTCTTTTCTTAGCTATTTCATTCCACCACAAAGAGGAAGAAAGCTATAGTCTTACTTTCTAAAATATGGTCAGGCTGGGGATTTGGCTCAGTAGTAGAACACCTGTGTGCCATGTCCAAAATCTTGGGTTCAATTCATAGAAGTGGGGCAGGCAGAGGAGGTGGAGAACATTTCAAATTAAAACACAAAATTAAAATAAAAGCTTAATTGTACAAAAGGGGTAAATTCATCCTCCAGCAAGCAGGTGATACCTCAGAGAGGCGGCCACTCTGAATTCTTCTAGCCATTCCTCCTGTGGGTACCTTCACGGCTCCATCTGTCATGCTTTGCTGGCCCCTGATGATTTAGCAATTTCAGAATGACTACAAAGAGCTCGATCACTAGCAGTCAGACCTAAGTCTATGCCCAACACTCCCTTCTCTTTCTCTTCCTCTGCCGTACGGTTACCCCACAGCTTGGGCCCCATAATTAGCTTGTGATTGCTTTATTATATCCAAGCAAAGGCGGTGTAGCCATGAGGCAGTCAGACTGTGGCCATGTCTCTTTCACTCAGATTCTACACTTCCTCTAGGGAAACGGACTGGTTATTGGTTGTTTTTTTTCTCCACCAACAGTGTTTCACCTACATAACTCTGCTATTTCCCCCCTCTCTAATGATGGGTTGATTAAATGCCTAAAAAGGCTTTTTAAACCACTGACATGTCCTGGATAACCTCTCACTTCCATTTTCGGTGGGGTTTTCCTTCCAATCTCATTATCGTTTCTAACCCATGGATCTCCCTCCTGCCTGCCACAGTTGCCTGGAGTCTCCTTAGGGGTTTGTTTATCTCGTTCTAGGTCAAGTTTTGTTTTATTTCTTGGTTTAGCCTTTTATGTGCACCACTTGATTTTCTAACAGATTCTGTAAAAGAGAAAGATATATTTTAAAACCTTTTCTAGGTTTGAAAATGTTGTTATTGAGTCTTCTCATGTGATTGGATTAACACCAGCTAGGTCACTTTGGATTAACACCAGCTAGGTCACTTTCCCTCAGAACTAGAAGGCGCTTTTTACTGTCTTCTAGTATACCGAGATACCCTGGGTACCGAGATACCCTGGAGAAGCTTGACATCATTTCATTCTTGGTCCTTTCAATAAGTAAGCACCCTTTCTCTTAGGAAATCTCAGAAAATATTCTGAGAACTTGGATATTGGACATTCCAGTGGCTTGATGTCATTTTTACTCACTGACTTGGGTAAGCAGCATCTTTTCCAGCAATAGGCCTGGGTTCCTCATTTCTGGGAACTTTTAAAAAATATAATATATTTTATTTGCTGATTTTATAGTATAATTATATCATTTTCCCCATTCCTTTTCTCCCTCTACCTCCTTCCAGGTAAGCCCTCCCCCGCTGTCTTCTAAATCTATGGCTTTCTTTTTCTTAAATTATTGTGTATGTGTGTGTGTCCCCATCCTCATTCAGGCCATGTTTAGGGAACCATGTTGGTAAGACTTTATCACCAGCCGGGCGTGGTGGCATACCCCTTTAATCCCAGCACTCGGGAGGCAGAGGCAAGCAGATTTCTGAGTTCGAGGCCAGCCTGGTCTACAAAGTGAGTTACAGGACAGCCAGGGCTATACAGAGAAACCCTGTCTCGAAAAACCAAAAAAAAAAAAAAACCAAAACAAAACAAAAGAAAAAAAAAAAGACTTCATCACCAAATTAAAACAGGAAGAGAAGAGATGGATACCCTAAATAGATCTCTAACACATTGAACTAGAAACATAAAAGTCTTGAGCCTGAGAGATTCACAGCAAAATTCTACCAGACTTTAAAAGATCTATAGCCAGACTTTCATTAAACTATTAAAAATAAAAACAAACAAATAACAACAATCAAAAACAAACAAAGAAACCATTAACAACGATCACTCTCAAACTCCTCCAGTGAAGCTCATCTCTCTGTGACACCTGACCAGAGAACAACGAGAACTACGGTCAATCTCCCTGAGAAATGTAGATCAGAAACACTCAACAAAATGCCTACAACCCAAATACAGACAAATATCAAGAATATTATCCACTAGGGATAAAGGTGGCTTCATCACTGAGATTCAGGGACATTTCAACAAAATGGACATAAAAACAGAAGACGCAGAAAAAGCTTCTGACAAAACCTAACATGGCTTCATGATAAAAGTCCTAGAGGAGGAGGGTGGAGGGAACATACTTCACTATAACAGAAGCTATGGAAGAGACACTCACACCAACATCATCTAAGGGAAGAAAAACTTGAAGCAACCGCAAAGAT
The DNA here is from genome assembly GCF_000001635.26 of Mus musculus. Lineage (NCBI taxonomy): Eukaryota > Metazoa > Chordata > Mammalia > Rodentia > Muridae > Mus > Mus musculus. The sequence goes on along the minus strand of NC_000081.6, from coordinate 55,622,716 downwards.
CTCAGGACCGAGACAGGGCTGTCCATTATCCTCACTCCTTTTCAAGACTGTGTTGGAAGACACAGCCAGAGCAATAAGAGAAGGAAACCTTTGGATACAGAGGGCACAAGATTTGTCCAAGGATCACTAATTGCAGGTGGCATATCATACAGAAGAGATTCTAAAAATTCTACCAGAAAACTTCTAGGAACCACAAACTCAACAGCGTGGCAGGCTCTAGAATCTCCTTGCGTATCAGAAGCTTTTCTGTATCTCAACCGTAAGCACACACCTGAGGTCATGGACACTGCCCATTTGCAACAGGCTCGAAGGAAATGCAGGGTCAAGAGCTGAGTGAGTCCCTAACGAAAGCTTTGCTTTATTTTTGACAATTTCTCTCCCACAGTCTCTACCTTTGAAGCTCCCTCATATTATCAGTAGAGGGTCTTCTGGATCTAGCCTCCATTTTCTCTTTCTAGAGTTCTTCTCCTTTATTTCTTACTATTTGTAAAACATCTCCAGCTGAGCTGTGCAGCGTTTCCATTAAATTGGTTTCCTCACACCTTTAACTGAGAGGAGCCTTTGTATTCTCTGTGTGTTTTGGTGACAGCATGTAGTTCTAGTTTTATGGGCACAGTTTTATTTCTGGGAGAATTCTAGTGTTTATAACTTTTCTCCCACTCTAACTTTTGGAGTTCTCTTTACATTTTGGCTTCCCTTGAGTCAGAAGTTGTGTGCACAGTCTGCTAGTCCTTCGCTGTGCTCTTCTACTTAGAGATACTGAAAATATGGGAGCCATGAGTGCTGAGTTTGGTGGCTTTACAAGGAAGGGGACCAGATGACCAGCTGGCTTCTCACTGCCACCCCCTTTGCTCTGAGACTTTACTGTCAGAGGTGTGGGAACAGAACTGTTCAAAGACCCTGTAGTCACACTGTGGAAGAAGGTCATTCACTGTGGTTCGTTTAGTTCCTCTACCTCCTCTGGCTTCTGCTGGCTGAAACAGCACCGGCCTTACTGGTATTACATGTAGAAACAAGGTAGGCTTCTCACAACTTCCTTTACTCTGCACATGCTTTCATGTGCTTTTTAAAATACTCAACAAAATATATTTTTTTCTTACCTTTCTCCACTTGGTTTTTGTAGTGATGCTGCCCGTCTTAAGCAGACTTAAAAGAGGTTACTGAATGCATGTGTCAGTCCTGTAATTTTACCCCAAGACCTACTTCTGCTTGCTGGGTAGGTCTCACGCAGAGACGATCAAACAGCACCCAAGTTTCAGAAAGCTGACATCCAATTCTCACCTAGGGGCTGGGAGAAGCTCAGCGGGACAGAATGCCTATTGTGTAAGCACAAGGACCTGAGTTCAAATCCTCAGCCCAGATGGAAAAGACCACGCACGGCTGAGTATTCTTTTAACCTCAGAGCTGGGAGGTGGAGCCAGGAGGATCGTGGGAGCTCAGTGACTAGCCATGACAGCCAAACGGCAAGATTGCAAGTTATTCGGAGACTCTGTCTTGCTATTCATCTTTGGCCTACGAGTGCATGCACAATATACCACACATTCACAGCACACAAAAACACATGATTTGAAAAGAAAATAAGAAAAATGATCACCTGAGCAGCTCCTCACCCCCACAGGACTCCTGACATCTGGCCCAAAGTAACAGCTACCTCTTTAGTACTTTTTGTAATAAAATACTATACTCACCATTTAGCTTCATATAGCTTAATTATAAAATAATTACCAATTAATGCTAAAGCTCTGCCTTAGTAAAAGGCCTGTTAGGAAACCCACTAAGGCCTCTGATTAAAGCAGCTTGCTATACAAAAGGCTAATGTCAAATAAAGCAAATGTAAGGTGGTTTCACTGCAGTATTTCTGCCTTCGTTTAAAGTGGCCTGGCAGCAAGTGTAAACAGATAATATAAAACCTATGTGCACACACCTAACACACATCAGAGCATGAAATAAACCCAATGGTGAGTAGGGAAGTCACCACACCTTCAGGTAGAACTTGGAGATGTCGAAGAGTCTCTGGCTGCAGGCCGTGAAGCTCTCATGGGCCTCCGTGATGTGGTGCCTCTTCAAGGTGTCTTTTACCACCTCCTTCAGCATCTTCAACAGAAAGGAACACCTGGCTGATATTTCTCAGAAATGGCACAACTGTTTCAGTTTTGATGATAAATGAATTGTGAGTTATATAGTTATTTGCCTATACTAAAGATAAATATGGTTGTTCTGACAAAACACTTGAAAAAAAAGCAGCCTGTGACACCTCCATGCTCACTCATGTCTCAGGACTCAGGTTCAGCAGGAAAATGCCTAGTGTAACTAGGGGAAGGAATTGAAATCACGAGCTGTGACCTGAAATCTGAATGCCAAGATATACACTGCAGGGAAATCTTTAGAAGAAAGATTTCAATCATGGAAAATCAAGAGGGTACCTTTATAACGTTCCTGTTTTGCTGCACTGACATGCCAACTTTTACAATAAGCAATCACGCTGTCTACTTTGTGTCCTTCACACCCCATCCCCAGGTTCTCCTCATGGAGTTTCTTTTCTAGCCACACTGTCTAATGAACTGGCTTCACACATGCTAGGCAACTGGTCTACCTGCGAGCTCCAGCCTTCACCGTACTAGGCAACTGGTCTACCTGCGAGCTCCAGCCTTCACCGTACTAGGCAACTGGTCTACCTGCGAGCTCCAGCCTTCACCATGCTCCTAGCATCTGATGATCTTAGGTTTTGAATGTTATTTTATTCTTCATAAATCCATTAGGCATATGGTTTTCTATTTAAAAAAAAAAATCACACAATGAGGTTTCTTTTCATGCAGAAGTGAGAAAGCAGGAAGTCCTTACCCGTGTGTGTTTCTGGGACCGTGATTCCTTCATTTGCTTTGATGATTTTGATTCGTGTGCTCGTTTTTGTCCTGAACTGGTCTTTGAGGTATCTTTGGAAGCTTCCCGGCCAGGCAGAGGAAGCCCTGACACACAGCGCTCTGCCTGAGGCTTCCTGGGTTTCCCTGTGTGATGGTGATGATTACTATTGCAACTCGCTTGGGAAGGCAAACAATCAGAACTTTCTGATCTCGTAAGTCTGTAAGGAGGGAAAAAGTACAAATGAAATGAATCAACAATGGAGCCTACTTTTCGCTTTTAATGTCACAACTATTTTCATTTAAACACAAATCCAAGAAAACTAAAATCTCTTAGTAATTTGCATAAAATAACTGACACCAAAGAATGAAGCTGTTTGTTCTTTAGTTCCGTGCTTATGCACTGTGGTAGTGCTGTCAACTTGACAGGATCTAGCCTCTCCGGACAGATGGCCTCTGAGTGTGCCTGTGGTGGGTTATCATGACCGCACTAATCGCTGTGGAAAGACCCATCTTACCGTGAGTGGGCCCCTCCCTCTCCGTCTCCATGGCATGCTAGACTGTCTGGGAGCTGAGCAGCACTTTGCATGGATTGCTCCCTGCTTGTGAGTGTGGGCGGGGTAAGTGCACTGCTTCTCCATCTTACCACAGTGACCTCCCTGCCATGAAGGACCGCAGACCTCAACTGTGAGGTGGATAAGCCTTTTCTTTTTGACACTGCTTCTGTCAGAGTATTTTATCAGAAAAGTAGCAAGGGCAGTGCTAAAAGAGAAGGCAAGTGATAACTAGAATTCAAGCTAACAAGGAATGTAATGAGCAATATTAGGATTCCTCTACTTATACACTTAGAACCCTAGAGGAAGCACTCATACCCTTCACTAAAGAATGTTACGAAAGAAACCACAAGCCTTTGTGCTATACCTGTGCAACGATCTGTGCAAAATAAGTACCTAAAAGCAAATACAAGTAAAACAAAAAAAATGATTCTTATTTCAGCTTTCCTAAATCATTTATATTGCTTCTACAATGACGCAGAAATGTTTTCCTTAAGCCGGACGTGGTGGCACATGCCTTTAATCCCAGCACTCAGGAGGCAGAGGCAAGCAGATTTCTGAGTTCGAGGCCAGCCTGGTCTACAAAGTGAGTGCCAGGACAGCCAGGGCTACACAGAGAAACCCTGTCTCGAAAAACCAAAAAAAAAAAGAAATGTTTTCCTTTTTCAAAGCAGACATTAGAAGCATCCTTCTGTTCCTCTCAGGCTACTGTACACTGTAGTATACAGTATACTTTGTCCAAATATAAATCTTTTTAACGCCTTTGCTTTGCAACTTAATCAGACATAAAAAAATGCCATGAACTAACAAAGTTGTCATAAAAATCATTTAGCTATTTCATAGCAGGAAACAGCATATTCGTATTTTCACCTATTCCAAAGATCTTCGAAGGTTTATTTCTACACATTTTATAGTTATTTTAAAGGCTTAAGTGTAGTCAGAACTTACAGCATATTTTATGCCCAGGGCTAAATCTAACACATGGCCTATAGATCTATAAATTCAGTATTTATTTTATCAACATCTAAATTCTAATATATTTGGACTATTTGGCTAGCAAAACAAAGTGTCTTGAAAAGTTCCATAAAATGTACTAACACTTTTGAAGCTTTATTTACATGTAATGAGTGGTTTTTGAATGGAGCCCCATGAAGCCTCTTGGTTGAAGGCCAATGCAAATAAAAGAAAGAGCAGAGAGAGAGTTAACAAAAAATTCCACCCTCAACTATCATCTTCAAAGGGCAGCTGAGCCTTCACCTACTGGGGGCACCTCTAGAGCTCTTGACTTGACAGCTTCACACACCCACTGTGCTGATGGGCTGAGCATCAACACAGAAAGCAAAAGCTCTTGGCTTTTCCAAGTCATTTCTTTTTACACCTTAGAAGCAAAACCAGTTGAGTACTCAAAATACAAACGAACTTCCTAGTATGAAGGAATGAACCAAGAAACCCATGCAATCAGCAGCATAAAAGTCTGAGGCAGACATGAAAGGAAATCCTCCCAGAGAACAAGATACTTCTCTGGAGACACTGTCCCTGTGGACTCGACAGGTCACCTTTTCTGGGGGTACAGGCAGCTGGGGTCTTTAGATCTCCGCTTCAATCCAGAAACTTCAGTCCTCAGTTCGCCTTGCAGTGCTTCTCCTTCGGGGACACTCTGAGGCTCTGACAGAACTGCAGGGGATGGAAGAGGGCTCAGCACGGTGGGGACTGGAAAACTGTCTCTGGTGCAGGTGGTCTGCGTCTCGTAACGAATAAGGCGCGACTGAAGTTCAGAAAATCCCCCATCTCTTTCTAAAGCTTTTTGGTCATCCAGGCAATATCTAAAATGAGAAAAGAGCGTTGAAATCAAATCCAGGAGAACAATGGGGCCTTTTTCCCTTTCTAAAAGAAAACAGCAAGACACTGTCTTAAAACTTGCCTAGTTCCCTAACAATTGTTAGAAAGTTGACTGAATGGCCTACTTCTCGGCAGCTCACATTTTTTTCTTAGTCTGCTATTGGACAAAAAGATTTACGAATGTGAAGTACAATCTAATTCCTCTTCGATGCACTTCTGTGGCTAGAGATTCAGTTCGTCCTTTGGATTATGTCCAAACTGGCATGGCTGTTGTTTTAATGCCTCTTAAAACTCTAGCCACCCCTGAGTTCTCAGCATGATGGGGATGCAACTATGGGAAATGCTGACTCTGCTGGAAAGGGTGAGTTCACTGTCAGCATAAAGATTTATAGGTATAACGGTATTCAACACTGAAATTCACTTGTCACCCGACTTACAGATTTTCTTTTAAACGTGTTGGTTGCCTGTATATCTGGGCTCTGGTTTAACCTAATCCAGTGAGTCAATGACGTATTAGCTGTGCAACTGCTTCTGGACTCAAAAATCCACGCCAAGCACAACAAAGAAGCAGGGAAAGCATCGATGGCCTTGCAAAGCTCTCCACATCCTCCCCTTTCCGTAACTGCATCAAGGACCACAAATGACTTCACCATGAATGATGGGTGGTCCAAGTAGAATAGACACAAACCTTTTTCATCTGTCCTTTCCACTGTAAAAGGGGTCTAACATGGCCCCTAATACCAGAGCTCATCTCCCAAGGAACATGTCAATTCTCGGACACCCGATAGCCCGATGAGGCTTTCAGAACTTTATTTCAAAGATTATAGGTCATAGATTTATATGGATTTAAGTCCTGGTTCCGTTACCTATTAGCTATGTGAATTCGGGCAGATTATTTTATGCTTCTGCTGCCTAGTGTGAAAATGTGATTTGAAGTACTTATGGAAGGAGGCCCTATCAGGATTAATTGTGAGTGGTGTACTAGGGTCAGACTTCAAAACATGCAGTGGCCACCAAATGAACAAGGCTGCCTCCATCATCCCCAGATTTACCCTCTACCATTGTGCACCTTACAGCACACCAGTCACATGGAGCATAATCAGAATGTAAACTGTAGTTGATGATTGCAGAGCCCAAGTAACCATTTAGTTACTAGTGTGACATCCCTGAGGTTAAGGAAGAAGGGTCATCTTGTTCTAGTCAATGCAGATAGATCTTATAATCCACTGGAAACCTGAACATATATACCACACACCCTAACTCCATCACTAGCACTTCCAAAAAAGGGTTTAAAGATGATTCTAAGACAAAAAGAGAATACACAGAAGAGCTGGCAGAATAGAGGTCATTGTTAGGAGAGAGACAGTGTTGTCAGTCCAAGGGTCCAAAATGACTGAGTCCTGTAGAATGAATAAATCTAGAGCTCTAATGTAGCAGGAGGAAACCGTGTGTGTTCTACTCCCCAAATTTCCTAGCATTAGACTTTCAGTGCTTATTACACATGGCAAAAAGAAGTAACTGTGTGAAGTGTAGCTATGTTAGCCTGACTGTAGTAATCATGCCACTCTGCAGATATGCAATACCATGGTGTTATATATCTTACATATACAGCGGAAATTCAAAGCTGCTTCGGTGATCCTAAAGTGTAGTAGTGTAGAGTGGAGGAACCCTGGTCTAAACTTGAACTATTAGCAATCAGTGCTTCAGTCAGAGGACTGACAGGCAAAAGAGTGGGTTTAGATCACAGATCCTGATGTTTGATTCTTTCTCTAGCCTTTGGTTTAGCTTATTGTGTGTGTGTGTGGGGGGGGGGGGAATAGCAATAACTCTGAGGTTACTCATACTCTGTCCGGGGATATAAATAAAATATACAGTAATATTAAGAACCATGGATTTGTGCAGACTCTGGGCAAGAAGCAATGCAATATGTGATGAGCCTGTATATTGAACTGTTTAGAGAGAAAACTATCCTATGATTATACGGGTATTTTCGTACTACCATGTTTTGTTTCTAAGATGTAGACTTTTAAATGCCTTATAATTCTAGGTACTCCCAATGCCCTTCAACTGAATCACGCACTGTGCACAAGCTCCCTGTGCTGTCATTAAAATGCCCTTTAAGACAAAGTGACACGGTAAAGGAGAGACACAGAATACAAGGTACATATCTGATGTCAGGGAAATATTTACTGTTGGACAAATGATTAACAGTTTCGTATTTTCTACATAAGAATAGCTAAATGTTTTATGGCTGCTGTGCTGGTGAGTTTTATGTCAACTTGACATAAGCTAAAGGCATCTGAGAGGAGAAAACTCCAATTAAGAAAATGCCTCCATAAGATGGAGCTACAGGTAAGCCTGTCGATCAGTTTCTTAAGTAGTGAGTGATGCAGGAGGGCCCAGACCATTATGGGTGGGGCCACCTCTGGGCAGATTGCCCTGGGTTCCATAAGAAATCAGGGTGAGCAAGCCATGAGGAGCAAGCACGTAAGCAGCACCCTTAGCTCCTCGCCCCATGTGAGTTCCTGTCCTAACTCCCGTCCGTGATGGACTATGGATGTGGAATCATAATCCAAATAAAGCCTTTCTGCTCCTCGCTAACGTGGTTTTGGTCACGGTGTTTTATAGCAATAGTAGCCCACACTAAGCCAGTAAAGCTGAGATAAATGCAGCTCATGACACTGTAAATAAAATGCCATAAGGGTTTAGGCCAGTAATGCACAAACAAGTATTCATTACTATTCTAATAAATGAACATGAAGAACATATTGCTTATAAAGTCAGATGTACCACTAATATTTTTCTTATTAAATTAAATCAAGAGACAATAGAAAGATGAAGCACAAGATAAACAAAAGTAAATTACTTGTGGAAACACAATCTACCATGTGGTCAGATGACAGGCACTCCAGCCAGATATTAGGATGCAAGTGTTAATGTTTCACTCAAAGCAGAGCTTCCATGAGCTTCTAGGGCCTGAAGCAAAAAGCACCTGTGTCCTGGGGTGCGTGTCGGTGCAGCAAGGCAGACATCACTAGCACTGCTTTGCTTAGCATGGACACTCTGTCTCTAATAATATAAACAGAGCCTACTGGGTTCCACCCTCAGATGTGAGTTACATGCAAACTATCTATATTGAACTCCCACTTAAGTTTCATTATAGGTTAGGATCATTGTATATGTATTCAAGACTATTAAGTAAAATAGAGGGCTCTAAACCTATCAAAATTAAGGAGCAGAACTTTCTAGGTCATAATATAAGGAATGGGATTTTAAATATAAATTTAAAAACACGGGCTTTGGGCGTGATGGTGCACATCTTTACTCCCTGAACTAGGGAGGTAGTGGCAGGTGGATCTCTATGAGATCAGCCAGGTCTACAGAGAAAATCTAAGCTGGCCTGGGCTATATGAGACCTTGTCTTGAAAGAAAGAAAGAAAGAAAGAAAGAAAGAAAGAAAGAAAGAAAGAAAGGAAGGAAAGGAAGGAAAGGAAGGAAAGGAAAGGAAAGAAAGGAAAGAAAGGAAAGAAAGGAAAGGAAGGAAAGGAAGGAAAGGAAGGAAAGGAAGGAAAGGAAGGAAAGGAAGGAAAGGAAGGAAAGAAAGGAAAGAAAGGAAAGAAAGGAAAGAAAGGAAAGAAAGGAAAGAAAGGAAAGAAAGGAAAGAAAGGAAAGAAAGGAAAGAAAGGAAAGAAAGGAAAGAAAGGAAAGAAAGGAAAGAAAGGAAAGAAAGGAAAGAAAGAAAGAAAGAAAGAAAGAAAGAAAGAAAGAAAGAAAGGAGGGAAGGAAAAGGGAAGGGAAGGAAGAAAGAAAGAAAGAAAGAAAGAAAGAAAGAAAGAAAGAAAGAAAGAAAGAAAGAGAGAAGGAAAGGAAAGAAAGGAAAGAAAGGAAAAGGGAAGGGAAGGAAGGGAAGGGAAGGGAAGGGAAGGGAAGGGAAGGGAAGGGAAGGGAAGGGAAGGGAAGGGAAGGGAAAGAGAGGGGGGAGGGGGGAAGGGAGGAAAGAAGGAAGGGGAAGAGGAAGGGAAAAGAGGGAAGGAAGGAAGGAAGGAAGGAAGGAAGGAAGGAAAGAAAGAAAAACAAACAAAAGAAAGAAAGAAAAAGAAAAGGCAACCAAGCAAACATCAGTGGAGAGATGGTTCAGTGGGTAGCAGTGCTTGCTAGCCATTCACAAGGACCTGAGTCCAGCACACAGGGCAACAGACTGAGGATAGCCGTGGATTCCTGTAACTCCCGCTCCAGAAGGGAGGAAACAGGGAAACAGGATTGCTAGAGCATTGCTGGCGTCCAGCTTGGATAAAAATCACTGAGCTCTGGGTTCAGTGAGAGACTCTGAAGGGAATAAGGCAGAGAGCAACACAGGAAGAAATCCTATACATATGCATGTAGTCTCACATACACACAGTACACACATACATACATACACACACACAAAACACAACAATAAATGAAACGTAAGCATAGCAATCAAATCAATAAGGAAAAGGGGAGGTGCATTCCCATTTTTCATAGCAGACAGTTTTGTATGGAGACAAAAAGTGTTGCCAGAAGGTGTCCTATAAGAGTAAACACTAAGGAAAACTGAAACCAAAGAAAGCCAAGAATGTGCTTCTGAAACGAAGACTGGAAGCAGGCACCAATGAAGAAGAGAATGTGATATGGAGGTTAGGGGAGTGAACATGGGAGAAGCATGAGAAGGTGTGGGAGAGAAGGGATGAGAGGGAAGGGGTGGGAGAAAAGGGGTGGGAGAGAAGGGGTGGGAGGGAAGGGGTGAGAGGGAAGGGTGGGAGAGAAGGGGTGGGAGGGAAGGGGTGGGAGAGAAGGGGTGGGAGAGAAGGGGTGGGAGAGAAGGGGTGAGAGGGAAGGGGTGGGAGAGAAGGGGTGGGAGGGAAGGGGTGGGAGAGAAGGGGTGGGAGAGAAGGGGTGAGAGGGAAGGGTGGGAGAGAAGGGGTGGGAGGGAAGGGGTGGGAGAGAAGGGGTGGGAGAGAAGGGGTGAGAGGGAAGGGGTGGGAGAGAAGGGGTGAGAGGGAAGGAGTGGGAGAGAAGGGGTGGGAGGAAAGAGGTGAGAGGGAAGGGTGGGAGAGAAGGGGGTGAAGGGATGGAGCAGTAAAGGGGGGTGGCTGATAACTAAAACTAAGGGTGACTGAAAAAAGCTATACAAAAGCCCACTACTTTGTAAACCAAGTAAAAAGTTTAATTTTAAAAAGTCTGAATGTAAATACCCTGCATGCATGATGATGCTGCTCCCAGAAGACAAAGGTCATTAATGAAAATCCTATGCCAGATATAAGGAGAGGTAAGTAATATTATCAAGATAAATGTACGAATGTATGAAACTATCAAAGAGTAAACTAAAAGAAACAATTAAGGGCTGCAGTAGGTTCTAGGGTCATAGATCCTAGAAGGAACCTATTACTAGTGTGTTACAAAGTATCTGTGCTGTCAAAGGGTGTAGGACCCGGCTTCCCACAAAAGGGCATTCTCAACACTTATGTTTGTACCCACAGATCAGCACTGCACCCAGGCTTCCTCAGAGATGCCTCTGTGTGCTGGAAGCAATGGTTAACAGACTCCTAACTGCTTAGAGTGCTGAGCAGAACCAATTGCTGAGTGCTCCACCCTAGGCCACCCCTTTGCAGCATACCAGGGAGCGTCATGGAAGTGGAGGCAGGACAACTGTCAGAGCAGGAGCCCAGGGAGAGGCGCTGAGAAATGTGTCTTCTGGATATATGACATGGCCATCTGAAATTCACAAAGCTGTCACCACCAGCACAAGAGCTACATAAGACTGGGCCTATCAGTGTCGCATCATGGGTTCAGGAGAGGTTCCACCCTCCCTGAGGACCCTAATGGTGCTTAGGGGTGGTGGGGGTGGGGGTATTTTTCTTCAGTGGTGTAGCCATTCATAAGTTGCTCTTATCTGCTATAAATGCTTCTGTACGCAACACTAATCAAACTTAGCGGCAACACAACACACAGAAAGGTGAGAGAGTTGCAGGGCAGTGGGTGGGGCGTTTGCTAAGGGGAAGGAGTTTAGGGGGAGCGGGAAGGAGATAAGACAGGAAGAGTAAGGTGAATATGAAAGTCAACTGAAATGATACAATGACGTACACGTAATTAACTTGTTTACATTCTTAGTTCATCTACTCGTTTCTAAGCAAGTACAATATAATTAGTGACAGAGAAAATACATACTAATAATGTACAGCCGAAGAAATTTTGTTAAAAATATTGCGTAACTAAAAAAGATACTTAAACGAACCAAAACAAATTATTAGACAAGTCATTCTCCTCTAGTAGAACATGAATTGCGTACTGGTTTGGGCACATACTTTGTTTGGGGTCTGTATCGATTGACATCATTTTATTTCACATGCAGCAAACACTTACAACAAGACAGCTGTAGCAGCAATACGCAAAAGTGTAAAAGGAACTTACTCAATCCCGTGGTAATGGCATTCCGAGGCTTTTTCAAAAGGTAAGACCTGAAGTTTTCCAGGACTAAGCTCTGGTGTCAAAACAAAAGGCTTTTCCCTGAAATGAAAAGGGTTTCATTTGTATTTAAGGCTTACTACATAGCAGAGAAAGTTAAAGTTTCTAAGGAGACAAATCTGACTTCTTTCCCTACATGAGGTGTTTTTGTTTTGTTTTTTGTTTTGTTACATGAGCTACAGTCATCGGGGAAGAGGAAACCTCAACTGGGAAAATATCTCTAACAGATATGGCTGTAAGCAAGCCTGGGGGCATTTTCTTGAGTGATGATTTAGATACCGGAGGGTCTAACTTACTGTGGGCGGTGCTCCTCTGGCGGGTCCTGGAGGTTCTAAGAAAACAGGCTGAGCAATCCATGGGGAGCAAGCCACTAAGTAGTGCTCCTTCATAGTTTCTGCTTCAGTTCCTGCCTCAGGTTCCTCCTCTGAGTTCCCTCACTATGGACTTTGCAGAAGTATAAGCCTAGCTGCTTTCAGTCAGTAATTTATCCTGGCAATAGAAACCCTAACTAAGACACGAAGCATTCGAGTCAAGGTACCTGGCCGCGGTGGTACAGGCCTGCAATCCCTCAGCACCTAGGAGGTGGAGGTGCAAGGAGCGCCTTGAGTTCCAGGCCAGCCTGGGCTGGGGGGGTGAGTGCAAGGCAGGACTGGGAGAGAGAATGAGAGCCTGCTGACCTAACGTATCCTAAAAAGCCTAAAAAGGCAATGACGAGACAGGCTAAGTCTGTCCTTTCTCCATTTGTTTATGATGGGATGCCACCCACAGGATAAAACTATGAGACTGAGTAAATCACGAAAGAAAAATTATTTGTAACGTAAATTCAGGAAGCAACATTATTCCTAACATGTATCACTCTGACCCTTGGTGAAACGAGTTTGTGTCCAGTTGTTCAGCTAAAACATTTTATCAGAGGAATAAAGTTAACTTGAATCTTTGGTAACAAAAGAATGTATTTCCTTCTTACTATAAGTCACATGCCACTTATGTTAGGAGTGAGCAAATACACAGAATCAGGTCTCCAGAGGAAGTGCTGCACTGCGTTCTGCAGAATGCTTCACTCAGCAAGCCCTTAGAGCTTCCACACAACAGCATCATCCAAGTCCTTCCTCACCAAACCTGCAGGGCTACTGTGAATCCAAGCGGCTGCTGCATCAGGCTAAGGTCACTGGGTTATCCTGACTCGGCCTCCCTTTCCTGATGAGTTACCACCCACTGGTCTAATGGTCAGTCACAGCCCTGAGACTCAGCATTGGTTCCATGGAAATGGGCAGAGTCTGCCACAGGGTTGGCCTTTACATGGTGACGTGCAGAGTGAACAGACGTGGAATGCAGAGCTGGAAACAAGATGCACTCCAGCAAGGCCAGTAAACCCAGCAAAGCAAAGCAGTGCATCTGCTCAAAGATGGACAGAGCTTAACAGGAACTTGAAGTCATTACATCAAATGTCACACATGTACCAACTGATGAATCCTAAAACAAAACAAACAACAACAAAACCTCATATGCTAATACTGCTATTGAAAGTGTTCTACAAAAAGTATCATTAGTAAATTGCAATGACCTCATTATTTTGAGGAGGGACCCTTCAAATGAAGAATCTGTAAAACAAGAATCTTAAGTTCTCCACATTTTACTCTTTTCTTCAATATTTATTTCAATTCTCCCCACTGCATTATTTTTATTTAATTCCTCAGTTTTTGTCTCAGTCCTTCTAAAAGAAATGTAACAAATAGTGTTTGCTAGTGTTTCTTATTCCCTTGGTGCACTCTAAGGTGCATGGCTGTCCCTTTGTTTAATGTAGCACGGCCACCAGGTGGTACCTTGCCCAGGTGAGAGCAGCCAGGTCAGTTCAGCTTTTAACAGTCATGTTAGGTCAGTGGTTCTCAACCTTCTTAATGCTGTGACCTTCTAATACAGTCTGTCATTGTCATGGTGACCCCAACAATACAATTACTTCTATTTCTACTTCATAACTGTACTTTTGTTGTTATAAATCATAATGTTAAAATATCTATGTGTTCTGATGGTCTTACGCGACCCCCTGTGAAAGGGTCTTTAGACTCCCAAAGGGCTGACAAGTCACAGGTTGAGAACCACTGTGTTAAGTGAAGAGGCAGTAATAATGCCCTGTTTTCCTAATGTGAAAGAACCATTGCAGTTTTTCTAAGAGCTGGGCAAAGTGGCATGTGCCTGTAACCTCCACAGTTGGGAGGCAGAGGCAGAACGATTGCAAGTTCAAGGTTAACTTGGACCATAGAGTGAGTTTGAGGTCAGCCTAAGGTATATAAGGCAATGTCAAAGCAAAACCAAAAAGAAATCTTTTCTAAGTACATCACATGTAACAACTTGCCTCCACTGCATCCTAAAGGCACTGCAGTAAAAGAACACATGGGAGGTGAGTGTACCGTGCTGTTGTAGCGCATTCATCTGCAGCGGGGGCTGTCTGTCTGAAGGCACTGTTCATTCCACCAACCGGGAGGAAAGACCATTACCCACATTCTTTGGTCATGTTATATAAGCTTTATTTTCTGCCAGGCAGTGCTCTCCCCCCTAAAGCAAGGTTTGAGAAAATAACACTGAACACAGAAAACAGTGGGGTTTATATAGCCCCCAAACTGCAAGATTAAGGGTTTTTCAAGGGTTTTTGGTTACAGAGGAACTTGGCAGAACATTTCAAAGTTATTTGGCAAAACATCTTATCAGAGTGGAGTTCAGGGTATAGGGTGTGGAACATGTCAAACTCTAGAAAACAGGTCAAGACCTGCTCACATGCAAGGAAATAGGAGTGAACTTATTTTGACTTTGTAATAAGATGGCTTCTAACCTTAAGATGGAGTCAGGCTGGTCGGTCAAGGACCACGGTGTGGTGACTAGAGATGAGCATCTGTGTGAGGCTCTGCTTCCCCACTTCCCACTAAAAGGGGTTTTCAACCTCTCAAAGCCACAAGGAAGTAAGCGACTCCAGAGTTCTGTCACTTTTATTTCATTTGGAGCATTAGGCCACTAACACACAATTCCCCTGCTGTCAGTGATGGGGTTCGTGGACCCTTTCTCCCCAGTAACTTGTACGAAAGGCAACCGTGCTCTGATTATTTCTGAGATAACTCAAACCCCTTCCAAAGCTTACCTTTAAGAAAAATATTTATCATAGCACAACTCAAAATTATCGAATCACAGTGGTCAAAGAGAGATTCAACCTTTTGGTCCTTAGAAGGTTTTTAAAATAATAGATTAAAAATAAAAAAGAATTTGGGGAAGTAAATTATGTGATCTTCACAAGAAATTGATGCTACAATTTTATTTATACTGTAGGCAGCAGCAGGAGCAGCCAGCATTTGTTAACTAGCAACTTTAGTAGGTGCTGTCTCCAAAGTAAATTTAGGATAAAGTATTTATAGCCAGGCAGTGGTGGTGCCCACTTTAATCCCAGCACTTGGGAGGCAGAGCCAGGGGGATTTCTGAGTTCGAGGCCAGCCTGGTCTACAGAGTGAGTTCCAGGACAGCCAGGACTACACAGAGAAACCCTGTCTAGAAAAACCTAAATAAATAAATAAATAAATAAATAAAGTATTGATGCAGATATTGAGCTTGCACTTGGTAAGGTCATAGTTTCAAAAGAATCTTGACTATTTTCTCCCCTCCTTCAGCTGGAAGGCTCTGAGTTTTTGCTGTTAGTAGTTATGACCAACAACCATCATGCTAAGTAGTGGCAAAAGCAAAAAGAGACACTAATGCAGAAGAGGAAAAGTTAAATCCGCCTGGGCTTCATGGAAAGGTAGCAGGAGGGAATGGACTCTCCAAAGCTGTCTTCTGACATGCGCATGTACACTGTGGCACACCGGAGCCACACATGCACAAACACCCCAAAGAAGAACAAAGGAAACACGGGGAAGAACAGATTGCACCCTGATTTCATTGTATACAGAGTAGCCTCCCTTGCCCCAAATACTAAGGAAATGGACAGAGTCGCCCCTTCATCTTTATTTTCTTTACATTCAGGGCCACAGAGCAGAAGGGCATTGGGTGAATGTAAACATGAGGCTACTGAGGCTAGTGATAAACAGTGGAGGCGAACCTGGGATTTCTGCCTCAGCCCAGAGCATCAGTTAACTCCAGGGGGAAAAAAATACAATGCTATTTTTAAATGACTCTTGCAAATTATAAGTTTCTAACTCACCCCCGTTGAATGTGTAACGGCTGAAGATCTCCGACTGGTAACCCATCCGAGGTGAAATACTTCAGCAGCTCCTTAGCATCCAGTAATGTGAGTGAGTCCCGGGGACCCTCTTTATGGCCCAGCAACTGTTCAGACGAACGCGGTAATGAGCCAGTTCTGGGAAAATAATTTGTATAGTTTTATTAAAGGTGCATTCAAACCCACCGCAGCCAGGAAATGATGATGAGAGAAACATCCATTACAAATACAAAACGGAAGGCACGGACAACACATCCGCACAAGACAGTAACTACAGACCGAGATTATGTTATTTATTAAATACAACACGCTAACAGTTCAGTAATGTGAAGTTACCAGTTCTACAAAGGGTAAATTTAAACTGAAAGCCCACAATATAAATTTCGGAAGCAAAGGACTGAATGCTTCAATTTTCTCTACATTTAAAAGATTATTTAAAGCACAGCCATGAAATGAGACGGTAATGGAAATTCTCTCCAAGGTCTCCTCCAGCCATGCTTACAACATCATGAATACACACTGAGTGCATTTCCAAAGGATTTTACCTATAGTATATTCTTAATCTTCACTAATTTCCTTGAAAAAATATGAAACAGGTCTTATATCAAAACAAAGTAACACCTAGTGAGGACTTTATAAAAATGCAATCAGTGCACCATGCCTGAAACAAGCGTTCCTCACACTTTCCACCTGAAGTCTGCAAGCATATATCAGTCACATTACAGACTGGGCACAGCAGAGCTGCTTACAATAGCTCAAAACTAGACGGACGCCAGCTAGGAGCTACCGCTGCCTTTATCACTCCATAAACCAGACAATCACACAGCAAGCGAATGAATGAATGAATGAATGAATAGAGGAAAATACTTTCATCTCAGGAAATAGTAAATATTAGTTCCTGAACCACTCACTGCTCTGTCACTGTAGGATAAATAAAAACCATTCAATATGTCAACATGACATATTAAAATTTTACCTTTTTTGCATTTATTTATTTATTTATTTATTTATTTATTTATTTATTCGGCGTGTGCGTGTGTGCATTGGTGTACATGTGTGTGAGTGCCTGTGCATGTGTGTATCCAAGGACAACTTGCAGAAGTCCGTTTTTTCCTTCTACCAGGGAGGCCATGGGGATTGAATTCAGGTCCTCAGGCTTAGCAAAAAATACCTTCCTTTCTTTTCCTGCTGAGCCACCAAGCCAGCCCCATCTTGATTATATTTTACGTATTACTCAGATGCGACGTTTTTATGAGTAATTCTATGATTAAAATGCTGGCATTGAATTTTAGAGCCGTGTTTTTACACACTAAGGATCAGCACACGGTGGCGGGTCCATTTCCCCTTTCTAGCCCCATCATTGTTAAAAGGAATAGAATCTAAAAAAATAGTCAAGCAAGAAAACACAGGAACATTTTCTCTGAATTTCATACTCTGGGTGGGCAAGAGCTGCATTGTGATTTTAATTTAATTTCTATATAGCTTCTTTAATAGTATCTTACAATGCTCCTTAATCAGTACTAATCACAATCAATGTTTCAGGCTGGAAGCAACGGAAAAGTATAATTTGAGTTTATATAGACTCCAAACACAAAGATATCAAAGCAGTTTTTAAAAGCCTAATTTGTGATACACTGCACAAGACCAAGATAGGTGTCTTAGGTTAAAAAACTAAGCCTGACAACTGAGCTTTAAACATTCACATACATTCTGCCATGAGGCTTTCACAACTTTAAGGTAAAACTAGGATCTCTTATTCCACTCTCATTTAGTGACAAAAGTCATGACACAGGTTGGTGAGTTGAGTCTAAAACTGAATTCTTATTGCCTTCTGGCTTTCACTACAGAATGATTCTCTAGTTAAATGTTTTAACACTAACACAATTCTGAAGACATGCAATGTAATGTTTGCTCTCACACAGAAACTTGATGTGGTTTTCCTATCAAAGCACCTTCAGTCCTTAATGACCACTTGATTTATAAATGTCACTGCAGCACAGCAAACAAAGCTCACTCTGATTTGTGAGCCCGCAACCACAGCTCACAGTTTACTGCACAGGTCGGACTCCAGCAGAGCCAAGCAAGTGAGGGTGGACAGAGATAAATTCAGCACTCAGGGAGATACAGAAAATGCATTCACAGACGTCATAACATGGCCCTTCATGTTTAAAGAAGGAATCAACACTGAGCTGTAGTGTTGTGAAGGATGCAAGAAAGAAAGGTGTTGCTGAGGGTCTAACATGCTTCTGGTTCAAGAATGATTATGCATACACATGAAACTCTCTGTTCAAACGGAAATCAGTGTCAACTAGGGAGACCCTTGAGGAAGAGCCTGCTTCCCTTTCTAGAAAGCCACAGAAGACGAGCTTTGGGGTCAGAGTGACGATGAGCAATAATGACCAGGAGCAATAAAGAACACCAATGCAAATACCACCTGCTCATAGCGCCCCTCCCTGAGCTGTCCACCTGCTCTGAAGACATGGGAGCTGTGGAACCCTTTCCATGTGTGGCCCTCGTCTTCTTTTGATTGACTCTCTACTAAAAGGAGCTCACAAATTAGACAGGCACTGGTGCTCTTCCTCATGTGCCCCAGTGCCAAACAACCGGTATTTAATCAATACTTGTGGGCAAAAATGAAAAAGAGGGTACAGCAGGTCATAAAATGATATCAACAGAGGAGCTACACACTGAGAAAGAAGGGTAAGCGAGTTCCTACTCCACCATCCAGCAGCCACACAGTGTCTACTGTGCACCAAAGCCAAAGGCCAAGGTTAGTTCTGTCTCAGCCTACCTACTTACTACATGGACAAATATGGACACAATCAGAACACTTTCAAGTGACTTTCCTGAGAAGAGGAATGTCTCTGAGAAGAACAGACCTCACCTGAAAAACCTCCTTCATCAGATTGGCCTGTAGGTAAGCCTGTGGGGCATTGTCATGGTGTGAGAAGAAGACACTCTGGGAAGGAAGTCCTGAATTATATAAGAAAGCAAGCTGACCGAGTGTGGGGAAACAAGCCATGGAAGGAACACGCCTGCACGGCCTCTGTTCTAACTCTTGACTCCAGGTTGACTTCCTGGCCTGCTTGAGTACCCGCCTTGACTTCGCTCAGCGATGGACTGTGTTTGGGATATGTAAGCCAAATAAAAACTTTCTTCCCAAGCTGTTTTAAATCACTGTTTTATCTCAGCAATAAAAAAAATAAACTGAGTATGAATGTTGGTGGAAAATGCTGTATAAAGTTAGAATTACAGTATTCACCAGTTATGCATAATTACAAAGGAACAGGATAATAGAAAAGGCAGATGACCTTCCCCTTTTAATGGACATGCTACTCTACTGATTAGCTACTTAATAAAGAAGGCATGTATTTCTATTTTATAATGAAATTATAAGCTACTGATATATTAAATAATTAAAATATTAAGAGAACTCATTTGAAAATACTGAACATGCATTTCTACAAACTCAAATATTACCTCATTTTTTGTTTAGCTTTTTCAGAAGTTTCTAAATTCTGAAGAACATGTCTTTCTGGCCATTCCAGAGGATTGGTTTCCATTAGGCTTGAAGAATAAGGTTCAACTGTACCGTCATCTAAAAAGAGCAAAATAAACATCAGCATTGACATATTGTAACACAATGAATGCTCTATGTAAAAACATATCTCTCTCTGGCTGTGATGACACAGACCCATAATCCTACTGTGTGGGAGGTTAAGACAGGGAAATCACAATGTAAGGCTAGCTTAGGCTTTATAATGTGTTCAAGGCCTACCTGGAGTAAGCAGTGTGTGTGTGTGTGTGTGTGTGTGTGTGTGTGTGTGTGTGTGTAGGCTAAGAACTCAACTGAGACATTTGTTAAGAACCTATCAAATGACTTGAACTGTTTAAAATGTTACTAAAAATATTGTTGGAAATAAAAATACCTTCAAATAGAGTTTATGAGCTATTACTGAGAAAACACAATGAAAATATTAAAGCTCACGTGGAACAAAGGCACAAGTTCACTATTCTTAGCAAAAGAGGTCAAATGAAAAGGAAAGCAGTCTATGGTGAACACTATAATAAATGCTATGTGACTTTCATACTAGAAACAGGCAAAGCAGAATGAAAAGTTTCATGTCGTTAACAAAAAGATTACCTCATTCCCAAAGGCATAATAAATGGCCACTATATGCTTATAATGTTCTCAGGGTTACTCTGATGTGATTCCCACTCATCTGTTAATTGGAGATGCCCTCAAATCACTAAAACTCAGTATCATTCCACTCCAACAAGAGTGCAGGTGGGCACCATCTTGCTGGTTGCTATGCTGTAGGGAATTATACTGAGTCTGCTCCTAACAACAGAACTCAACAAAACTTGAAAGGACAGCTTCCATTCTCATCAGAAAGTATCAGCTCAAACAGTGCAAAATTAACAACTGTATTATGGCTTTGAATTTTAAGCTGCTGGGGCCTAGCAAACACAGAAGTAGATGCTCACAGTCAGCTATTGGATGGATCACAGGGCTCCCAATGGAGGAGCTAGAGAAAGTAACCAAGGAGCTAAAGGGATCTGCAACCCTATAGGTGGAACAACAATATGAACTAACCAGTACCCCCCAGAGCTTGTGTCTCTAGCTGCATATGTAGCAGAAGATGGCCTAGTTGGCCATCAGTGGAAAGAGAGGCCCATTGGTCGTGCAAACTTTATATGCCTCAGTACAGGGGAACGCCAGGGCCAAGAAGTGGGAGTGGGTGGGTAGGGGAGTGGGGGGCGGGTATGGGGGACTTTTGGGATAGCACTGGAAATGTAAATGAAGAAAATACCTAATTAAAAAAAAAAAGAATTGCTTTAACCTATTATACAGCATTCTAATAAATGCCTTAAAATTGCTAGATGCTTACGTCAGTGCTAACAGAATACCTGTTTTGTTTATAAGTATTATAAAAATGGAAGCAAATATCTCTCATTTTCTCTCTACTTATTATTTAACCATCATTATTTCAAAATATCTTCTAATACCTACATTTGGATGTCCTCAACAAGCATCATCAAAACACACCATTTCCCATTTCTTATTAAGAGTGGTGAAATCCATTTTATAGGGTAATGAGCTTTACAGCAAAGCAATGTGCTTCTTAATGGAGACATGGCTTTGTAATAAAAACATACAGAAAATAATCAATGCCAGTTCTCCACCACTGCACACTCTGTGCTTTTAAGAGGATTCAAGTTGTCATTTAAAAACAAAATGTAGTCCTGCATATTACAAGAAAAAATTATTATCTGAGGATGTAACATACACAAATATGAATGGCATAGCCTAATATTTAAGAACAGTGAACAAACATTAGTAAATGTCAGATCTTTGGGGTAATAACTAAACATAATTCTTATAGTAAAATAAAATACAGTATTTTATTTATTTGTGTCTCACGATACTATATACCATGTCCCCCTAAAAAATGTAGGAGAAGGCTCCCTGAAAAGTAAAGAAAATTACCTTATTTTACAAGATGAAGAAATAGAAATATAACCAATACAATTAGGAAACCAGGGAAAAGCGGCCTTAACATCACAAATCCCAGCCATCACTATGTATGGCTAAGGAGAAGAAGCCATTACTTCTTACAGCTAAAGTAAGAATAAACACAATGAAAAAATGAAATTATCACTAGTATAAACTATTTCACAGCGCAATTATAAACATGACATTAAATGTTTGAAATACCAAAAGGGATTTCAAGCTACCTACGAAACGCATATACATGGCCTTGCTATCTGTCGAGAAGTGCCAAGACACTTCCTGTGTCAGCTATGAGGCACCATATCCACTGGAAAGTCCTCCCCAACTTCAGCAGTGAGCCAGTAAGCTGGCTCCATCATGGCCAAGTGGAGATCTGTCAGTTGTTAGACTTGCTAGGATGTCCACAAAAACTGAAGCAGTACAATTCATCCTGTATCACTAATAACTACAACTGTGCCTGGTTGCAGTGTGGCAAGATAGGAAATTGATTGGCCTTACTAGTTTTACATGAAGTTCAATTTACTTATAGCTGTATTTATTCAAATCAAAGAATGCTAACAGTCACAACTGTATTCATAGGAGTCATGCGCAAATGAATAGCCTAACAGTTTTCGGTTCAGGTCTGACAAGTCTTCATCCATTTGTTTAATGAGCAATTTGGGGGGCTCCTTTTCTTTATGCCAGGCTCTCTGACAGGCCCTGCAGCTATGGAGACAAGTAAGTGTGCCTTGTACCCTCAAGACACCCTGATGTGAAGAGAAGACAAATATCAGCAACAGGCAGATAGATCATTTAAATCTATGCCATATAAGATGATGGAAATGGTTGAAACTGGCCAAGTCCTGAGAAGGCCTTAGAGAAGAACACCTGAACATCCACAGAGCAGATATGTAGGTAAAAGCTGAAAGAAATGACTTCTAGGCTGAAGACAAGGCGGAGGGAAAGCCATGGAGGAAAATAGGACATGTCCAGGGATCAAGCTCACTGATGTACTAAGGAAAACGGAATGTACAATTTGGGAACCAGATGGAGCACAAGGCCAGGGTCTGCTCAGGCTTGTATAAGCCAGAAAGGATGACATGGTCTGTGCGAATGAGAGCAATCAGCGTGGTTTGAGCTAAGGAATGACATGTGGCCTAGGAGATACCACAAACACCTACAGCCCAGTGCTAACAGCATCCTAGGCTTGCTCGCTCAGGTCACGTCAAAGATGCCTCTCTTCTCTCTCAGCTCCCATGCAAATCCTTTGACAAGCCAAACCTCTCTCCTACCTCATACTCCCCCATGGCTAGTCTATACTAGTTGCTTCTTCCTTGAAAAATCCTTTCTTCTCCTCTCCTTCCATATGTCAACATCCCTGGGCTTCGAGCTAGGCTCTGTAATTGTTCTACTCTAGTTCAAGTCATGTCTTCTAAATGTATGCCATTTTACATAGGCAGCACTATGCAGCACTCACTTCACAACAGTTCACAAATCATTCATCTTCACGGCAGTCTAGCCCACTGGAGTGTTTGAATAAGAACGATTCCAAAGGTTTATACATTTGATACTTGCTCCTCAGTCGGTGGAACTATTTGGGAAGGAACAGGACATATGGCCTTGTTGGAGGAAGTGTGTACTTACTGGAGGCAGGTTTTAGGATTTCAAAATACTTGCCCCATTCCTGGGTAACTTTCTCTGTCTCTTACATGTGGATCAAGATGCGCCCTCTCACTGTTCCTGCTGCTGTACCTTTGCTGCACCCATATGGACTCTAACCCATCAGCTCAACTACTTTCTTTTATTTTTATTTTTATTTTTATTTTTAATTTTTTATTTTTTTAATTTTTTTGGTTTTTCGAGACAGGGTTTCTCTGTGTAGCCCTGGCTGTCCCGGAACTCACTCTGTAGACCAGGCTGGCCTCGAACTCAGAAATCTGCCTGTCTCTGCCTCCCGAGTGCTGGGATTAATGGCATGCACCACCACTGCCCGGCTCAACTACTTTCTTTTATAAGTTGCCTTGGTCCTGGTATTTTGTCTCACAAGTAAAAAAGCAATTAATTTAGTCACTCTTAATTTAAAGGTAAGGGCAAGGAAGGTGGAGAGGTCAGAAAACGTGCCCACACTTACATAGCCAGTGTTTAGCCTTGGTACTCTTGCTCAAGAGCACAGGCTGTAACCAGGAAACATGTTCTCCTGCTCCCTGTATAGAACTCTATTCACAGGTGACACAATGTCTCCAACACTCTTCATATGTCTTACTCTGAATCGCTATTTGATGTTGGCACCGCCATGGAACGATGGGACTAATACCACAAATGACAGGTTCCGTGTTTGTGGTACTTATTGTTTTCTAAGTGTTTTACACCCATTAACTCACTTAATCCTCACAAAATGCCCAGGTAGTAGACTGAACTTCCCTTGCTCCTCCGCCCATTCCCTCCACCCTCCACCCACTCTCCCCCGCCCCCATAGATTTGTGGGCCTCAGTCACATAAGGAAAACACCCCAAGCCCTTCCACATGTAAATGAGACATCCCTAACATCTCAGACCAAGACAACAGGAAAAGAGATGTGTGGTCCTGTAGGACCACAGAAAGAGATCTCCATGCTAATGAGATACCTAGAGGCCCAGTGGCAGAGATGTGAGGGCCCACAACACTACAGTGGTTGGTCTTCACTGTCCACTTTTTTCTTTTTGAAATCATCTAAAAAACCATAAGTCTGGATGTGCTGTGATGTAACTACTGAGGAAGGATTCACCTTGAATGTGGAAGAGCACTAAGCAATGGACTTGGGTCCTGGACTGAGCAGAAAGGAGAAAGCAAACGAGGTGAATACCAGCGTCCATTCCTTTCCAATTCCTGAGAGGACACAATGGACCAGCCAGCTGGTGTCTCTACCATCCTCCTGTCTTCCCACTACAGTGGAATGCTCTCCCACCATGAGTGGAAACTCTTCCTTAAATACATTTTGCCAAGTATTTTATCAAGGAGATGAGAAAAATAATCCAGACCGCAGTTAACAGGGCCCAAATAAAAACTAGAAGGCGTCTGTATTCAAGCAGGGCACAGGCCCACTGTTTTCATTCACTGCTCTACAGTGTAATGTGGTTGAAAGGAGTACGATGCCCATTTCTGTGTGACTATTGGCTATCGTGGAATGGGTGCTCAAACACCACTGCCAATTTGATTCTGTGATTTTTTTTCATTTACCTGAACAAGAAAATGGTTCCTATAAAATAAAAACAAAAGTTTGTCCTCTGTTTCTACATCAAGAGAGAGATGCTTTCTTGCTAGACACCAGAAAGCTTCCCTTTATTCAAATTCATCATAACATTAGACTTATAAAGAAATGATTGCTAACTGCCCCTGTGAAGTATGGTGACCTCCTAACCCCAAGGAGTGGCAGCCGGGAAGTGTCCTAGCACATAGTTCTGCCTGTATCCAGCTCACTGTAAGCTTGTTACTTTCTTTACTTTTCAAACCTATCCTTTCTAGCCACTTAGTAAGATGACTAAGACCACAGACTGCTTCCTCCTCTGCTTAAAAACAGTTAAAGATGCTCGATGAAAGGTGTTAGCATAAAGTCTGCCATACTTAAGTAAGTCGAATTGAGACACACACATGTGTAAACAAATACGGCGTTCTTTAAATGTATAAAATATACTTTGGCTTGCCCAATACAGCTCATAAAATTTTAATTAACAGAATTAATATTAACAGAAGTGCCACACACACACTACCACCTCTACCAAAAATGTTAACGTAATAAGGCCCTTACCATTTACCACGCCGGCAGCTTTCACGGTGTCTGTTTGTGCTAAAGCTGCTTCAGTGGGGAGAACATCAAAGTGACCTAGGAAGCGCTCCCTCGTGAGTGCCAACAGACTTTTGAGTTCATCGGCAGAAAAGGCTTCGGGCTGGTTTGCAGCCTTTCTTCTTTCTGCAGGACAAATAGACACAGTTAACCATGGGACATTTTCAGAGCACTTGCAGTAGTAGTTCCAGTGTTTATCTTTTGTTAAATATAATTTTGAAAGTAAGACAAATGTCTACATCTTCATGAAGCCACATTTTCATTTTGAACTTACTCATAGTTAACAGTACAGTTTTGAGTTATGAGACATGAGGGAAAGAGAGTAATTGGTTAACACTAGGAGCTGATGGACAGTAAAGGCAAGCTTACAAGTCTTCAGAAATACATACGTCACAGAGCATTAAAAATGATCTTACATTAATGTGTTTATAGGAGGGCTGCTCTTGGTTGTCATTTAAGTTGATGACAACTTGAATACATCTGGAATTAACTAGAATCCAAAAATGGAGGGGACAATGGTGAGGGATTTTTACTTCATCTGAAGTGGGAAGATCTATCTCTACTCTGGATCTTGAGGCGGGAAGACACACACCTTCTCCTGGAAGCCTACCCGAGAGCATGACAGGAGGGAGCTTTGCCCTTTGCCCGCCACTACCTTGCTGGCACATGTACACCTTCACTGGCATTAGAACACATTTCTTCAGGATTCCAGCACATACTGAAAACCAGCTGAAAGCTCATGGACCGGGAAACTACTAGATTCTTGGACTTTCCATTTACAGCCAGCCACTGTTGGATTAGCTGGACCAGTCTGTAAGTCACGCTAATAACCTCTTTCTCCATACTTAGAGTTATCCTGTAAGATGTTACTCTAGAGAACCCTAACTAATACAGCATATAAAATTAATACCCATAGTTTTTGTATTAAATACAATAACATGCATCCCTGTTCCTTCTTTCTCTAATTCTAAAGGCAGGTTAAATCTGAAAACAAAACAGTACCCTTCTTAACAAACTATGGAAGACAGAAATAAGTGGTAAACTGAGTCAGCAGAACAGAGGGGTCATCACTTTAGGTGCCTGCAGAGACTACTGCCAGGGAGCATGGACAAATGTCATGAGGTACCAGCCTCAAAGCAGACTGGACACAAAGGGCTAATCAGAGCTCCAGCTCGGCTCACCCCTCCACCGTCCAGCCTCAGAGACAGGCATCACTGCTTCCATTCTGGTTTTGTTCTAATAGTTCCAAACTGTGAGACTTCAAGTATGTAGAAAGGTCATGTTAAAGATGGGGTAAGTTCTAGTATTGTAAACATCAGATCTCAAGCCCTGTTACCAAAATACCGGCAGCTATAATGGCCTACTGGAAGGATCACAGTCAGAGCGACAGATGTAACCAACTCTGTGACAAAGATTGTCACCTATGACATTTATGAGTCTATCTGGGCCATATTCACAGCTCTCCTTGGCTGCCTGGAGCCAGTGGGACACAAGAGGATTCTAAGAACAAGACATAAAGCTGAACGCCCACAGGGAGAAGAGCCCTGGATGCTGATGCCAGGGTGTGAATAGAGGCCGGATCAAATCAGAGCAGTAAATCCTCCCCTTCCCCCTCCCCCTCCCCCTCCCCCCCTCCCCCTCCCCCTCCCCTTCCCCTCCCCCTCCCCCTCCCCTCCCCTCCCCTCCCCTCCCCTCCCCTCCCCTCCCCTCCCCTCTTGGACTTTCCATAAAACCACGCCTGGCTGAACTGGTTTTTACTTTAAAAAGAATTTTTAAATATATTGGCAGCTAAAACGTTTAAAACTTGTGTTGTGCTTGTTATTTTGTTTTATTTTGCTTTCAACAAACAAACAAACAAACAAACAAACAGGGTCTCTCTATTATGTATCCCTCCCTGGCTGTCCTAGAACTGGCTCTGTAGGCCAGGCTAGCATCAAACTCATCTTCCTTCCAGCCCATACCTCCAGAGCGCTGGAATTAAATGCATGAGCCACCATGCCCAGCTCCATTTTGGTTTTCCTTTGTTTGTTTGTTTGTTGTTTGTTTGTTTTGAGGCAGGGTCTTCTGTAGCTCAGGCTGGTCTTGAAATGTCAGATGCACTGAGTGAACTTGAACTACTACTATTGCCGCGTGCAAACCTCCCAAGTGCTGGGGTTATGCCACCCTGATGAGCTAAAACTAAGTTTCAATAATTTTTGTTTGTTTTTTTGAGACAGGGTTTTTCTGTGTAGCCCTGACTGTCCTGGAACTCACTTTGTAGACCAGGCTGGCCTCGAACTCAGAAATCCGCCTGCCTCTACCTCCCAAGTGCTGGGATTAAAGGCGTGCGCCACCATGCCTGGCAATTTTTTTTGTCTATTTTCTCTATTAGTTAAAGCAAGTAGTAATAACCATAACTACTGCTAAACATGACTCTGAAAAGCTTTTAAAAAAAATAACATCACAGGCTGGACAGATGGCTCAGTGGTTAAGAGCACTGGTTGCTCTTCCCAAGGTCCTGAGTTCAATTCCCAGCAACCACATGGTGGCTCACAACCATCTGTAATGAAATCTGATGCTCTCTTCTGGTGTGTCTGAAGACAGTGACAGTGTACTTACATATAATAAATAAACCTTAAAAAATCCCATCACTTGGGGGAAAATTCAATAATTTCCCTTTTAATGATAAAGACTTTAAATTTTTTTTTTATTTTATCTTATGTGCTCGGGTGGTTTGGCTGTATGTATATATGTCGGCTTACCATATGTGTGCCTGGTGTCTTCAGAGGTCAGAAGAGGGCATTGGGTGCACTGGAGCTAGACAGTAGGGAGCTGCTACGTGGGTACTGGCAAGTAACTTAGGTCCTCTGAAAAAACAACCAGTGCTGTGACCACTGAGCCAACTCTCTAGCCCAGCAGTTGACGTTCTTGAGAGAAGGCTCTCTGCACTTCCAGTGTGGGCTCGAACAATGGTGGGCTCACATTGGATGCCTGAACTATTCTTTAGAAAAGAGCAATATGGGCATGAGGAAGGCAACGAGGATGTTCGGTGGCAAAGACACACTATCACTGTGTGCTTGGCCCTTTATAGAGGTCATATTACTCAGCACTCCCAGCTACTCTACCTAGCAAAGATACTTCACTGTCTGCTTAGAAATAAGCAACCTGCTGGGCGTGGTGGCGCACGCCTTTGATCCCAGCACTCGGGAGGCAGAGGCAGGTGGATTTCTGAGTTCGAGGCTAGCCTGGTCTACAAAGTGAGTTCCAGGACAGCCAAGGCTATACAGAGAAACCCTGTCTCGAAAAACCAAAAAAAAAAAAAAAAAAAAAAAAAAAAAAAAAAGGAAAGAAATAAGCAACCTGCGGGAGGTAAATAATCTGTTTAAGGTAGACAGCTAAGTGTCAGTTGACTAAGGACGACATATTTTACATTACATGTGTTCTATAGCTCTGTGTCCCCACAAACACAGGAGAAAAATAACATTAACAAAAAAAGAGAGGCAGCTGGTGTGCGAATGTCATGTCACAATGGTGAATAACTGTGGAACTCCGTTTATGTATTGTTTTAACAACCCTAAATTTAGGATACTTTTCTCTTCTCTTCTCTTCTCTTCTCTTCTCTTCTCTTCTCTTCTCTTCTCTTCTCTTCTCTTCTCTTCTCCTCCCCTCCCCTCCCCTCCCCTCCCCTCCCCCCCCCTCCCCTCCCCTCCCCTCCCCTCCCTTCCCCTCCCCTCCCCTCCCCTCCCCAGTGAGGTTTGCCATGTGTTATATTAGAGGCTGGAGATAGAAGCTGCAGCTGAAAACAGGATGGACAGAAAACAATCGGAAGCCCTGCAGAGGAGCTGAGGGACGGGCCCTGCATTTCCTATGCTACCATTACCCATGCAAGAACTTCAGCACAGGAGGCCGGTCAGCTCCATCTTGCTCCAGGCACTCGGTGAGCCGGACGTGACCAGGCCAACTTTGACTAACCCTTCCTTTTACATTCAACAGAGCCAGCCAGTCTCCAGGATATCCTGTCTACAGTGTGGCCAGGGACCTTCCTTTGTATGGTTGGTCTGTAGTTACCCAATTCCAGCGGTTACAGCTAAGTGCAAGACTTGGTATATGTACGAGAAAGCCAGCTGGGCCATAAGCTAAAACATCACACCATTTTCACCTATAATTTATCCTGACATTTCTTCAGCTTTTTCCTAAATTGACTTTGACTTTGGAAAAAGAGGTATTGTTGAGTTTTCTCAAGTTAAAAATCAAAACAAAACAAAATCAATCAAGGCAACAAAAGGAAGAGAAACAAAAGAAAAAGGATTCAAAAGAAACCAAAACATTGTAGAAAATAAGAGAAAACGTGATAGAATTAATATTTTTCTAAAATAAAGAAGATACTGGGATAAGCACAGGCTGCTTTGATGAAGAAACTATCATGGAACACAGAAGGACTCCTCGGCAGATGTGACAATGTCAGCCTGCAATCCTAGCACACTGATTGGTACTAACAATCAAAGATTCGAGAGGTCAAGGGCACCCTCAATTATACACCTACTTCAAGACAAGGCCACATAAAACCTTGTCTCAAAAAACAACCAATAAAGATTCCCACAATTAAGTAGACAAGAACTCAAACGTTTAAAACTCTGCAAAATAAAATGGAATATGTGTTGTAAAACTAGAAAAAGACAACACAGTAAAAGAAAAGAAAAAGAAGTGTTCTGGCCCGGGACGTCAATACATAACTATACAAGGTCTAGGCAAAAGAGAACTGGGAAAAGAATTAATACTTATCTAAGAACAATCGAGGCTGTTCTAAGAAAATGGCCTGTCATGTATACAGCTCGGTAAAGCAGCTATGGGGTTGGGGTGAGGGATACATATGATGATTCACAGTAATCCTTCTGCAGACAGACAATGCCGTCAGGGAGTGGGTCGAACCAATAAAACAAAACAAGATCACTGCAGCAGACAGGAGTGGGGTTAGATTTCTGAGAGCAAAGCAAGCCAACGGCACTGTATCATAATATAGTCCACAGCTCAGCAGAAAACTTAACTATGCTGTTACAATGTTAACCAGCCCATGCATGCCTTCATTGTTCAGGGTCACTGGGAAGAGACATTAATTCTTTTTTTTTTCTTTTTTTTTTTTGGTTTTTCAAGACAGGGTTTTTCTGTGTAGCCTTAGCTGTCCTGGAACTCACTCTGTAGACCAGGCTGGCCTCGAACTCAGAAATTCACCTGCCTCTGCCTCCCAAGTGCTGGGATTAAAGGCATGCGCCACCCCACTCAGCGGGACATTAATTCTTTATCTGCCACAGTTAGATAGAAGAGAACTCTGAAACTGGATACACACAATCTCACAGTATCTACAAACAAAAAGCAAGGCCTGAACTGGCAGGAGGCTGACCAGAGGCCCTGAGGGCAGAGGCAGAAGGATGAGGAGGGTTGGGAAGGCACTGCATGTTTTCACTTGAAGTTTTCCAGTATCATCTGAATTTTCACACTGTATCTATGAATTACATTGATATGAAACATCTCTTTTAAAAACACTTCTGAACCAATCACATTTTCTTCTAAAATAACTCTGCTCTCCTATAAACTGATAGGAATTCAGCAGACATCTATTGAGAACTCACTGCCTCCTGGCACTCTCCCGGGGCCCAGGCTCAGAGGATTCAAGCAGATTAGGCTACAGCAGGTTGGCTTGTACACCAACAGGGCAGGCCTTTGGTGAGAAAGCAGCCCACCTTCCCCTTTAGAACACCAGCTTTATGACCTGGGCCTGGAACACCCTACCTCACTGAAGGGGGTATTCTCAGGGCCTTGCACATTTAGCCCAAGGTAAGAAACAGAAGCTTTCTGTGGCCAGAAATATTAACAGTAAAATCAGAGTTGTTGATATCTCATTTCTAAAAGATCTTCTCAGGGAAGAACTCAGCAGCCTCAGTGTATTTCCTGTCTGTACAATCAGCTAGTAGTACTTCTAAAGGAAAGTGCTCTCAATGGCTCGCTTTTCCACTGAAGATACACAGGAGCAATGCGCTTCAGGAGTCAGTCCCTCCTTTTATTAACTAAAAGTATACTGATGTCTCAGCGCCCGCCTTGACTTAGAAAGAGAGAGCACATTGACCTTAATAACTGGGTTGAGGGAAGATGAGGTTTAATAAATTACACACTCAATGTATGTTTAAAAAAAACATACAAATAAGCTTGCATATTACGTGAGCGATAACCACTCAGGAGGAAATGTAATACTCTGAAATAGATCAGCAAAGGAATGCTATATTCATTATTAAATAGCTAACACTAATGAAAATTAATTAACAATAAATATCTAAAAGCCATCAGCTGAATATGAATCAGGATTTTAGTAGGGTGAACACATTTTTAAAAGATAAGACACTGGTGTATTCCATGTAATACTGGAGACAGCGCTGTTTCTATTATATATTTCACATCATACTCAACTCAAATTTCAAATGCTAAATTTTCTTGTCAGCATTCTAAACATTTTCTTGAAAAAATTACTGAGGTGTGGTATTGTTAGCTCTTGCCAAGTCTAAAAGTTAAATTACAGAAACTGGTAATATTAAATTACAAAGTTATATTTTATATATCATTAATACAACGGATGGGATACCTTTTAAAAATAAACTGAAAGTGAACTCATTTACAAAGTTACACACTAACAAGCTTTATTTGATATTCACACTATTTTAAAAGACTGTATGTCTCAACAGCATTATTAACTAGCACATTTTACCAGAAATTCTCCAGTTCCTTTCCATTTGAAAGCAGTCAGGGAGACACTGTAAGAACGGGGCTGTTTATCCTCCGTTTTATTGGTATTTTAAGGATATCTTTTTGAAGGTTTGTGTTATGCAAAGAGACTTTCTTAGCAATATCAAAGGGCTGATTTTAAAAGATCTTTTTGACAACATTTAGGTTTCACGACATACACATGTGCTTAAAAGCATTTCTCTTCACACCTCACACATGAGAAATCACTGATGGGCGCACTCAGACACTCAAACACTGGGAACTTGTTGCCAACCCATTACTCCGCCTCTTAAAATGTACAAATGCACTTTTGCTACCAAAGCTTTCATCTAGTACTAACTGTACGGGGATGGATGAGATGTGTTTAGCGAGAAAGTCACCATGAATGGATTCACTGTACCACTCACCTAAGCCAAGACTAAATGCTCAGACTGCCAGTTACAAGTTTCTATGGTGTGTGCACATGAGGGTAAGTGCACATGTGTGAGTACACATGTATTTGTGTGTGGTGTATTCCTTCGCTGTTCTCCACATTCTTCCTTTTAACATTTAATCATTTCTGTGTTGGGGGATGGGGTGCATGGATTGGCCAGAGGACAATGTGCAGGCATGACTTCATTCCTTCTAACGTGGTGTCCCAGGGTTCACACCACTGAGTCTGCCTAGTCTCCATGTTATTTCTTGAGGCAGAGTCTCTCACCGAATCTGCAGCTCATTAGGTGGCTAGGCTGGCTGGCCAGTGAGCTCCAGGGCTAACTCCACACAAGCGGTCCAGGTACACAGCACCACGGTCAACTTCTATGTAGGTTCTGAGCATCTGAAATAAGGTCCCCAAGCTTGTGTAGCAGGCACTTTATCAACTGAGCTATGAGTGTCCCCAGACAAACATGCATTACCATTTGTTTTCCTTTTATATTTGTATACCTGTATGTGAGCGTGCATGTGTGTATGTGTGCACGAGTGTGCCTGTATGCTCGCACATGCCTGTACATGCCACGGTGCTCAGGTGGCGGTCAGAATCATTTCTGTCCTTCCATCAGGTGAGTTCTGGAAATAGACTCAGTCCATCAGGCCGGGTGCCAGCGCCTTGCCCACTGAACCCTCTCACTCCCACGTCCCACCGTTTACTGAAACTGATGTTTCTTTTTAACAGTACTTTCCTTGATCGAACATTACAAATTGATGTACAACTACCTTGATACAACTAAGAAAACTTTGTAGCGCTTACATGAATAACTAAGTAGTGATTATTTTTTCTAAATATTCTAAATTAACTCTAAACTTATTTTCTACTGAATAAATAGGCTACTATCTCCAATTTATGGACTTTCCTAGAAATTATGCATCAGTGATTTAAAGCATACTAGTATTAGGAAACAATGCATGCCTGATATTTATAAAAATTCAGACTGATAACCAATTTTATTATTAATGGTGAAAGAAAAATACCTAATCTCTTTTTAAAAGGTGTTAAGTGCCCCAGCTAAGGAAAGCTCCTGATGAGAGCCTAGTATGTGAACTGTGCTTAGGTGTCGATCCTTCAGTGACGGTTCAACTAAAGAACCAATGTGCGAGCTAACAGACTAACCTCACTTTCTTCTGTTTTCCGTCCCTGCCTTCCTGCTACCAAAACTCCATAGGGATTATTCGTGTTAAGTAGAATAACAAACTTCTATGTCTTTTTTAAGATATGGCTCAGAGTATTCATTTTTTAAATATGAATTTTCCTTGGCCATGTAGGTTTTTAAAATATGAAAAATTATGTACTGACAACCAAGATATATATTCTGACTCCAGTAAAAACAGCACTGCAGACCTAGTCAACACTAGATCCCTATTTACGCATCACACCTTAAAGATAACGTGCACAGGGATAAGCACGTAAACCCAGGCAGCTCCCATTAAACAGACTCACATTCTTACAGTACAAGCAGAAGCCCAAACTGTCACTTACTCAGGCATTCTTTCAAAGCCAAAACTTGAAAGCTGGCTAATTGTTTCTCTCTCTGTAAAACCTGCTCCTCCGAAAACCTTGGGAGTGACGAGAAGTCAAAGGGGAAACCTGAGAAATAGGAAAACGTCAACATTAGTGGTAGTCTGTGATAATAATTAAGATTCAGCTCCTGACTCAGCTCCTAGGGAATGTGTCAGGACGAAACTGGAAAAGGAAGAGGCAGCAATCGCCTCTCTTGATCTCACGGATTTCAAAGGAACAATTAAACATGGGAAATAGGCATGCTATATTGTTCAGCGTTTTAATCTTTAATCTGACTCTTAACTCCTTGGGGGTAGCATGTAGCAGACTGCACTACTTGGTATTCTCTTCTACCTCCTTAGACTAAGGACACAACAGTTTCCTGTTTCTAAGTACAGGTTGCCCACAGTCCCCATGATGCACCAGGCATGCACCTGTCATCCTCTATTCAGTTCCTTGCACAGTGAGTGTAGGATAAAACTATGCAACACGGTCCTAGGACTGACTTGGCTGATCCCATCTCACCCTCTTTTCTGCTTGTCTGTAGCTCTCAGATAACTAGAACGCGCAGGAAATCTACTATAAGGGCACACAAAAAGAAGCTTGGGGTCTGATCCTCTCTCATCTTCAATGGTGAGTGTACTGGCTAGTTTTGTGTCAACTTGACACAGCTGGAGTTATCACAAAGAAAGGAGCTTCAGTTGAGGAAATGCCTCCATGAGATCCAACTGTAAGGCATTTTCTCAATTAGTGATCAAGGGGGAAAGGCCCCTTGTGGGTGGGGCCATCCCTGGGCTGGTAGTCTTGGTTCTATAAGAGAGCAGGCTGAGCAAGCAAGGGGAAGCAAGCCAGTAAAGAACATCCCTCCGTGGCCTCTGCATCAGCTCTTGCTTCCTGACCTGCTTGAGTTCCAGTCCTGACTTCCTTGGTGATAACAGCAGTATGGAAGTGTAAGCTGAATAAACCCTTTCCTCCCCAACTTGCTTCTTGGTCATGATGTTTGTGCAGGAATAGAAACCCTGACCAAGACAGTGAGCTACTCAAAACTTGGTCTAGGGAGTCATGTGACCCCAGAAGCATGCAACCTAGAGAAGAATGCCTTCTCAACTGTGCTATTAGTACAACACGAGCAGTTAAGACTTTATTTGTACCATACAGCTTATTAATCTTGAGAGGCTGGCCTGTGATGGATCCTGGGTTGTTTCTGTCCCTCTGTTCCCTGTCTGTAATAAGCCTAGTGACATAGCATATGTATGTGTGTGTATATATATATACACACAGAAAGAAAATCAGATCCATGTGCCCCAGCCATCTGAGCCCAGATACCGTGCTGGGATGGAGAAGCCATCATGGACAGCAGGCTCTGTGTTTCCAGATGAAGAGAGCTCTGGTTGTGCCTATAACCACATGTGAGAATTCAAAGCCCAGGTGAACATACAACAGAGTATGACGGGTAATAATAATATTCTGGTCTTTGCTAAATCTGAGGAAGTTTATCAGGCAGCAATAGACAGCGAAAATACAGAAACTTGGAGAAATAGAAAGACAAACAAAGCCAGTGAAACAAGAGGCTTGAGAGAAACGTAATTTTTTTTTTAAATAATTGCTTTGAGTTTTGAAAACAGTAAACATTAACAACTTGGTATCTGAACTTGAAAGCTAATAGCTAATTTTTATTCTGTATATTGTAAAGAAATTAATCCTCTTCATTCTAAATTCTAGCAATGTTATATTTAAAATCCCAGCATGGAGACAGGGGAATGGATGCCAAGTCCCACCCCTAACCAAGAAGCTATTTGCAATTAATACCTGCTGGGAGAAGAAAAACCAGTTTTCTGTGGTGGAATGTCACTGGGGATATCAGCCACACACCAGGACAGGCCCCATGCCAGGAGGAGTTTGTCAACACAAAATGGACTCCTTGGGTTTGTGTGCTTTTTGTTGTTGTTGTTTGGTATTTTTTGCCTTATTGATTTTTGTTTGTTAGTTTCGATTTCCTATTTTTGGCTATTTTGAGGCAGGGAGAGCATGGACGTGAAGGTGGGTAGGTAAAAAGGTAAAGAGGACCTAGAAGGATGGAGAGGAGGGGAAAGAATAAGAGCAAAATATTACATATATTTTAAAAATGGTGTGCTTAAAAGATAAACTAATGGCAGAAATGGAGTTTCATTATCTTTCCTGCCACTTAAAGCCATGTAAATTAATTAACCCTCCCAGTAAGTACAGAAAGCGCATCTTCTCACAAAGTTATTACTCACTCGGTCTGGCTTCTCCTGCCTTTGTTTTCATCTTCCCATGAATGACACTGAGTGCAAACGAGCCATTGATCTGGCTGGCCGAGTGCAGCAGGGTGGCTCTGCATTTTCTCTTGCCCATACCTTGCAGCAGGAGATGATAGCCAGAAAACTCTCCCTTCACGGCAACATCGGGAACTGGAAAACAAAGATCTAGCTAAGAACCAGAAATGGTGCTTATCACACGCAACCGTTAGATCCCTCAGAGGGACCGACTACACGTTTCCCTGGCATGTTATGATAAAACAAGCTGTCCCTTCAATACATCTGGGACTCTTTAGTTGAGAAGGTACTGAAGCAGAAAGTTATAAAAGCAAGAAAAAGGATGAACTTTTCCATTTGTCTAATCACCATGTACTTGTTCTTTGGCCCTGCCTAAAGTTCCATAATATTCTTCTTATACCTACATGTCCATACTTTCCAGCTTCCGTGTGTATGTGTGTGTGTGTGTGTGTGTGTGTGTGCGCGCATGATGCATGTCTGTCGGGTATATATATTTAAGTGGTATGTAGATGAGTGTGTGCACACAGATTGTGTGCTGGTGAAGGTCCACATGTGGTATCTTCTTCAGTCACTCTCCACACTATATTTTTTATTGGATATTTTCTTTATTTACCTTTCAAATGTTATCCCCTTTCCTGGTTTCCCCTCCAAAAAACACCCTCTCCCTACCCTTTTCCCCCTCCCCCTGCTCATCAACCCACCCATTCCTGCTTCCTGGCCCTGGCATTCCCACACACTGGGGCATACAGCTTTCATAGGACAAAGGGCCCCATTGATGTCCAACTAGGCCATCCTCTGCTACATACGCAGCTGGAGCCATGAGTTCCACCATGTGTACTCTGGATGGTGATTTAGTTCCTGGGAACTCTGAGGGTACTGGTTAGTTCATATTGTTGTTCCTCCTATGAGGCTGCAAAGCCCTTCAGCTCCTTGAGTTCTTTCTCTAGCTCCTTCATTGGGGATCCTATGCTCAGTCCAATGGATGGCTGTGAGCATCCACCTCTGTATGTGTGAGGCACTGGCAGAACCTCTCAGGAGACAGCTATGTCAGGCTCCTGTCAGCAAGCACTTGTTGGCATCCACAACAGTGTCTGGGTTTGGTGATTGTAAATGCAATGGATCCCCGGGTGAGTCAGTCTCTAGATGGTCATTTCTTCAGTCTCTACTCCACACACTGTCTCTGTAACTCCTTCCATGGGTGTTTTGTTCCCTCTTCTAAGATGGATAGAAGTATCCACACTATGGTCTTCTTCTTCTTGAGTTCCGTGCTCCACACTATTTTGGCACAGAGTTTCCCACTGAACCTGGAGCTCTCCAACCCGCTAAACTGCCCAGCCACTTACCTCCAAAGATCTGCCTGTACCACATCCCTTCCATTTCTTCAAACTGACACTTATAAGCATAAACCACTCAACCGATCATAGGAAAATAGAACAGAAAAGCAACTTTCTACAGGCTCTGTTTCTCTGAATTCAATCAACTACAGAGAAAAAGTATTGGCAGACAAATGCATGTACATTTAAACATGTACAGACTTCTTTTTCATTTATACAGCAACTGTATTATACAAGAATTAGAGGTAATCTAGCAAAGTACCCAAGACAAAAAGTTTACTGTCTAATGGGGATAGAACAAGGTATCTATGTCTAGGCAACACAAGCCAGCAGAACCCAAGCTCTGAAATGAAGACCACTGACCACGGGCTGTCACTGAATGCCTAGATACTGGACACAGCGCACCCTGAACATTCCTTCCGGGCATGATTTGCAGAATTTTGAAAGTTAAATACCATAACTGAACTTTTCCTTTTTGAATGTATATGGGTGTTTTGCCCGCATGCTTGTCTGTGCACTCCATGGGGGCCAGGTGCCTGTGGAGGCCGGGTGAGGATGGCACACTTCCTGGACCTAGAGTTACAGATGCTTGTATTATGTTAGAGCTAGAACCAACCTCTGGAAGAACAGTCAGTGCTCTTAACTGCTGAGCCATCTCTCATTAATATATATACTAATATAATGTAAAATAATAATCTGATATACATGCACATATGAAAAAATGAGAAAACAAAACCACTAAAATAGTATTATCACAGCAACAGTCTACCCCACAGATCCAATGTGTGAATAAAAGATTATTCCTAAACAAGAAGAGTATCACATGACTCCTGCAATCAGATGAGAGCAGTTCACGCTGCACTTCTCTCCACTGCTTTCTGTGTTTGTCTTAGCTCGCAACTTGGCTAGCCCTGTAGACACTGAAGTCTGCGTTAACAACAACCTAGCTTTTCTCCAAAGAAAAACATTTACTTTACAGAACTCCCAACCACGACAACTACAGTCACTGAAAACATGTCTCAGAATTTGGCAAGTGTTAATTGAAGACTTATTTAATGACTTTCACGTAAATTTCACAGGAAATACCAGACTTACAATTAGCAGTTATTCAGTTCTGATCAGTGGATTATGAAAGACAACAACCTCTATTTCTGAATGCTGTATTTGGCACAATCAACCAATGAGGCAACGTCTGGCTTACATGCTCCTTCACCAAGGCAGAGAAGCATCTTAGCTACATGACACAGATAAAATGGGAAAGAGAGAAACTACCAATTATCAACTAGTTGCTTCAAATTTTACAAATTAACATAAACCATAGTGGAAGTATATATTATGATTAGAAATTCATTAGTAAAAAATATACTATTTTTATAGTGCTAGGTTCAAAGCCAAGCCTAGTGCATACAGGTAAGTGCGGTACCACTGTGCTCCACTCTCAGGCAAAGTTCTATTGTAATGAAAAAGAGCCACTGTCCTATCTCAGTAAGTTTTTTAGTGGGTTTAAAAGCTTCTAACACTCACTTTATTCACAGATCAACAACACAAACATAAAATTAAAACAATGTAAAGGAAATAATATTCCATATAAGTATAAGGGGAAATAAAAATATCTCAGACAACAAGAGGGAGGAGTACCCTGACATACTGACAATTATTTTATATATAATCCTTTAAAATGAAAAAATAATAAAAATAATATTTAATAATTATGCCAAAAATAAATATCAACATACAGTCTAGGATTCAATGTAGGCATCCTAGGGAGCTATAATCTTTATAACAATGATACCATTGTTTAATTATAAACTCAACTTTGAAATAATCATAGAGACAAGCAGGGGCCTAGAATGCATACACAGGATCACTCGTGCACATGCATATGCGCACGCACACACACACACACACACACACACACCAATCTACTAACTTCACATTCCTAAAACATCTTCCAAACATAGATAGCCAACATTGATCCCTCATTTTATCCCCTAACTAAGCTTTGAAAATGTTAGCATGCAATTTAGCTGTTAATATGACTATGCAATAAAATATCTGCAGCTCAGTTCTAGAGAGAATTTTAACTGATAGCTGAATTTATAACTTTAAGAAGCCTCCTACTGTGGAGACTACAAAACAAAGATTTACAAATTCTCCCACAGCCTTTTCAAATAAGTAACATCATTTTCATACGCTAAATCCATCTTCTTTTCATTACAACACCTAAAATATAAAATTCGAAAGCAACAATGAATAGAAAATCTATTCAGAGGCCTCCAATTATGAACAATGACTTCCTTATTGCTGAACAGCATAAGAAGCAGTTAGCCTCTGCAAAATAGCCCGAGGCTATCCCAGAGCTTCCAAAGTCTTTATCCTCATTAACAGTGAGACTCAGGTTTGAAATCTACTACTCAGGTGGTATCTTTCTCCAGGTAAGCGAAAGTTCCAAACCCAGCTTCTCCATTCTCCATCTGTCCCTGACCACCTGAGTTTTCTCTGCAGTAACAGAGTCTCCAGTTGGGCTGAAGAAGCTGCATGGGGGAAACACATGTCAGTCACCCAGGTGCTTCTACAAGAGCGATGGCCCGTCCACTGGCACTGGACTGTTCTCGGGTGCAGCCCAGCTCCACTTTGCTAACATTTAGCTGCTGTGAGGAATCACTGAACTGCAGCAAGCAAAGCTCTACATTGACTTCTAAGAGGACTTCAGAGAGCCTTACAATCAAATGCCTCTGAGTGTGGCATGTGCCTGTAATCCCAGCATTGTGTCTCATCCACCTCCCTCCCTCCCATCCACCATCCTCCCCTCTTAATCTCTTCACAACATTAATGTCTCTTTGGTTTATGTCCCTCTGAGTTTGGCCAGAGCCATCTGCATGGCCTTGGGGTTACAATAACTCACTGGACCCTGAGAAGTTCACACAACTGAAGGTGATGGCTCCCGTCTCCCAGAGACCATCAGTGGCCAAAGTTCATCAGGGAAGGGTAGGGTTCAGTGACCCTGCTCCCTGATTCATGCCTGTACAGTCAGGCTTGTCTGTGCAAGCCAAGCATAGTAACTGTAACTGCGGTGTGTAAGAGACCACACAGGTTATGCCGTGTCTGTGGGGTTCCTCTGCTATCTGTCTTCAAGCTCTAACACGCTGTCTCTCTCTTAGTCCATGATTTGTCCCTGAGCCACAGAAAAGGTAGTGAATGACTCATCCAGGAGAAGCCCTTATCCGTCACTCTCAGCCATGAGGTCTGCACTAAGGACTAATGATTGAAAACAGACACTTCTCTGACTAGGGTTGAGAGTTGCCTTTCTCTATGCCTATACAAATTTTATATATATGTGTGTGTGTGTATATCTATCTATCTATCTATCTATATGTATGTGTATATCTATATCTATATCTATATCTATATCTATCTATCTATCTATCTATCTATCTATATATATATATATAGGGGTGTATTTGCTCATACATATTTTCTCCTTGGTGGATAGCTAGGACCAGAATTCTTGGGTTATATGACTAAGTCTAAGTTTAACCTCAAAATGTTTTCTATAATAAACAACTATTCTATTAAGCATCTCCCTCTCCACAAAAAAACATGCAATATTTGCTACATCCTTAATATGTGATAGTCATGGTTCCAATTACAATTATTCTAGTGAGTGTCCTATAGGATCACATTCTGGTTGTCATTTACATTTCTCAAAAGACTAGTGACGCTGAGCAGGCTTCCATGAGGGTTCTTAGTCATTCATACATCTTCAGCCATGACGTATTATTCAAGACTTAACCACTTGCTAACGGGGCTGTTTTACTGAGTTCTAAAGATCTATCCAGGCTCAAAACATGATTGGAGCTATTTTTCTCCTTATACATTGCTTAATTTTAAATTGTCTCAAAGGTTTTCTCAAAAAGTATAGATTTAAAATTTTGGTAGATTCTAACTTACAGATTTATTTTTCCATTTTAGGCAATGTGCTTTTTTGGGGTATCTGTTAACTCATACAAATTGTACAATTTTAGTTCTTAAATTTAGACATGAGGTCCATTTTTAGATAAATAAATCTATTACATAAATAAATGTCTATGAACTCAGGTACTAGAAGCTCTTTATTTATTTATTTACATTTTTATTTGGTATGTGTATGCAATACATACCTCACTTACGATTTAACACATTTCTGAAAGTACCTGTGAGTATCAGCCAGGGACAAATTTGCAATATTAGACAGCAGTAAGAAACAAGGAGAAACAATACCGCTGCAAAGATGGGTATACCAGGAGAGTCTGCTGGCAACCATGGGTGTTATGGCAAATCTGATCCTGAATGAGCAAACAGATTAGGGTTTTATCTCTACTACAATGTAAGCTTCAAGATTTGGTTTAATGTGGGTCAAGAGTGATAAACAGTCCTAGTAAATCATTGGTGCTGAATTAAAATGTCTGGCAAACCCATGAACAATGCATGTGCACATATGTATGAATGCTGAACTCACATATTAAGGTGTTCTTTTTATAGATATCTACTTAATGCACACCTTGCTTTTTTCATTTCAGGGTTGTTTCTAGTCAACTGTAGATACAAAGCTACACTTCTCAACATTAATTTTCTATGCAATACTATGAAAACAATGAGTGGGATATAAAGTGGACTTCCAGCAGTAATCCTCAAATCACTGTGCCGCATCTAGTAGATGACAGTACCCATTCATGTTCAGATAAATGAACCAAAGAATGCTTAACTGGCTGGCTGGCTGAATGAATGAATGAATGAAAGAAAATGATAGACAAAGTCACAAAGAAATACAATCAGGAACCTGTTCAGGATAAGCCTTAATTCAGAGACTTCAAGAACAACGATGAAGAACCAAAAAACACAGTTATGGTTTGAGGATGACCTGAGAGTAAATGTGAACTAATGAGAGAAACTACTATTAGTGACATACGCACGGGTATGAAGTTTTCTGGATCTGAGAGTTAGTGAAACTAATCAACAGTTACCTTCTCTGTTTCCTACACCACTTGGCTTCTCAATTTTGTCAACAAAGTCCCAAATGTCTGTCCCCTTCAGGAAGGGTCATAGGTAGGAAAGACCATAATCAACTATTCCGTTTCATTTTGTTCTGCTTCTTAGATTTAAAAAAGAACTCCTGCAAGGAGCACGTTTAATCAGTGCTAATGACCTGGTCTAATCAGTAATCAACACTCTTCACACCATGTGACCTGTGTCATATTATTATTCAGAAGCTTCCACTATCCATCCCCAAGTTTCAGGAGGCAGTGAGTCTAAAACATGAACTCAAACGACAAGGTATTTTCTTAGGTACAATAAAAATTATGGGAGGAAAAACTAGATAAATTCTCAATCAATAAACTCTCTTAGACTTACAACTGTCGACTTAGCAGCTACTTGAAATTGTACAAAGAAAAACAAGCAATGATGAGCTATCCAGAATACTGAGTTTATTTAAGAGCTGAAAATAGAATTTTTTTTTCATAAACACAATAAGCATAGTTTCCCATGACTTCATGCAGTATGAAGGAAACCTACTATACTGCTGCTCTATAAATCTACTTTTGATTTTGTTGAATCACCTTAATAAACACCAGCTGCACCCATTCCCCATGAGCAGCCAAGACAGGTTAAGCCTGCCCTTACACAAGTTCTAACACTGCACGGTCGGCTGATATCTGGAAGCGTGGGGGTCGCTGCAACCACCACAGACAGTAGAGTG
The DNA here is from genome assembly GCF_000001635.26 of Mus musculus. NCBI lineage: Eukaryota > Metazoa > Chordata > Mammalia > Rodentia > Muridae > Mus > Mus musculus. The sequence continues at coordinate 55,579,374 of NC_000081.6, read as the reverse complement.
TCGATCTGCATGAGGCGGTAATGAATCCTTTTGACCTGGCTCAGTAGCTAGGTGTGGTTTGTACAGCTAGAGGCTGACTCTGAGCAGTTTGCTTTAGATACATTTAGGGACAGCACAATTTGAAAAAAAAAAAAAAAAGTTGATTATCTTGGTGATAACTCAATTCTGAGTGCACAATAAAGCTTAAGACATGACTACATAAAACTCGTGAAGTACATGTGACCTCTTCCATAAAGATGGGCTCTACAGATCGATTACATGTGGCACCTTATGGGTCAGGGGGAGGATCTGTCTGGTGTGGTCTCAGTCATACAGATAGTGCAAAGGTCACCAGGATATTCACAACCTCTGCCCCCAGCCTTCTGGGCAGAAAACAAGTTATACACCTCTTCCTTTGAAGGGACAACCCCCAAGGGCTGGAGAGATAGATGGCTCAGTAGTTAAGACTGCTCTTCCAGAGGTCCTGAGTTCAATTTCCAGCAACCACAGGATGGCTCACAACCATCTGTAATGGGATCCAATGCCATCTTGTGGTGTGTCTGAAAACAGTGACAGTGTACTCACATATATAAAATAAATAAATCGATCTTAAAAAAAAAAAGGCTTCTTAAAGTTAACAAAGAAGCCTTTAGAAACAAAACCACACCAAACAACCAAACCTGTGTGTTTACCATTCCTGGTTTCCCTAGTGTTCAGCTGTGAGCACAAGGACCCCTGCGCCCCATACACTGAACATCCTAGATTATTAGAGGCTTAAGTAGAGGTTACTATTCTTGAAGTCCCAGCACCAGAGTCTGGCAATTTCTGCCAATTATCTGCTAAGTTCTCTAAGCACCAATGTCCTTAACTGTAACATGAAGACAAACCAATGTACAGTTATTATAAAAGTCATATTGTTAACATACCTATGACACTATGGGGCACAAGTAACCTGCATTATATAATTAAGTTCTTCAGAAAATTATAGACACGGGCTGTACTGGCTAGTTTTGTGTCAAGTTGACACAAGATGGAGTTATCACAGAGAAAGGAGCTTCAGTTGAGGAAATGCATCCATGAGATCCAGCTGTAAGGATATTCACAACCTCTGATCTCAATTAGTGATCAAGGGGGGTGGTCCCCTTGTGGGTGGTGCCATTTCTGGACTGGTGGTCTTGGTTCTATAAGAGAACAGGCTGAGCAAGCAAGGGGAAGCAAGCCAGTAAGGAACATCCCTCCATGGCCTCTGCATCAGCTCCTGCTTCCTGACCTGCTTGAGTTCCAGTCCTGACTTCCTTTGGTAATGAACAGCAGTATGGAAGTGTAAGCTGAATAAACCCTTTCCTCCCCAATTGCTTCTTGGTCATGATGTTTGTGCAGGAATAGAAACCCTGACTAAAGCCGGGCGTGGTGGCGCACGCCTTTAATCCCAACACTCGGGAGGCAGAGGCAGGCGGATTTCTGAGTTCGAGGCCAGCCTGGTCTACAAAGTGAGTTCCAGGATGGACAGCCAAGGCTACACAGAGAAACCCTGTCTCGAAAAACCAAACCAAAAAAAAAAAAAAAAAAAAAAAGAAACCCAGACTAAGACACGGGCTTATGTAATAAGTGAACCATTTCATTTTCACCTGATTTGTTCTTGCCATGTGTCTCAGAACCCAATATTCAACCTCAGTAGCCACCCAATTAACCCTAGTCCTGCTTTTCGACTACTGCCCTTCCTAATGGGCATGGTTAGAGGTATTAAACAATAAATTCCCGTGAAGGCTACTTCCACTTACTGAGTTATCTATTATATACCAACAAACCATCTGAAAGCCTTGTACTTACCACTGATGGTCTTGGGCTTCTTAGCCATGTATTCCTTCCACTTTCTTGAGGCCAGTTGGCTGGGAGGTGGGATGAGTACATTGCTAACAGTACACGGCAGCACAAAGAGAGCACCAACCTGAAGAAGAACAGAGCACACTCAGATTGCTTGCACACTGAAATCCACTGTTGACAACTGTCATGTGAAATTCATATTGCACACATCTAACAGATACTGAGTAGTGCTCTCTCAAGTACCTGTCTGCGAAAATGAAAAGAAAAAGGCCCCCACACTCTTCCCCCACAAAAACCAAAGAAAAGAGAAACAAGCAAAGCAGAAAGACGGATCCAAAACTATAGTCTCCTGTTTTCTTTTCTACTAGGGTAATTATTTCTGAAAACTTTGTCTGATGGTCAGTGGCGATTGACAACTTGACAAGACCTAGATAAGGAAGAAACCTCCAGACACAACAGTAAGAAGCTCTTTAGATTAGGCTACTTCACAGGCAAGCCTGAGAGGGGCTATCTTAATTAGGATAAACGAAGTAGAAAGTCCTTCTCTAGAAGTGAGTGTCACCACTGCCTGGGCTTGGGTCCGGGACAGAACAGCGGAGGTGGGGGGCAGCCTGAGCAGGCGCAAACGGTATTTTCTGCTTCCTTACTCTAGAAGCAATAGGACCTGGTGCCTTAAAGTTCCTAAGGCCACACCCTCCCACCACGGTGGGATGTGATGTATCCTTGAGCTGTGAGCCAGAAAAAAAAAAAAAACCTTCCTCCCTTAAGGTGCATCTGTCAGGAAATCTACCACGGCAACAGAAAAATAACTAGGGCATTTTGCTATTAATATTTTCTGTACTTGTGTGTTATGGCAGAGGTTGTTGGTATGATACCTAGGTACATCTGGAAAACACTGGGAAACGAGGGACCTAGTACCCAAAACTTTAAACACTTCAGCTATATTGATTATTTTTGTGGCTTCATAATCATATCTGAGGGCAAGAAAAAGAAACTTTCATTCCTAGAAATAAAAGATTTAATGCTAGTAGGTGAAATGCAAAAGATAACAAATTAGACCCCTCCCAAAAAACCAACCACACAGCAGCTTCGGACTGATTTATGAGCAAATTCAACTTCATATTTGTATTCTCAAGGCTAAGCATGCAGATGTTTCCTAAATATTTGCTCAAAAGAATCACTATGATGTATTTATCTAAATTCTCATTTTGATTAAGGACTAAATAAAACAAATTACAGCTTTAGGAGTTATATCGTCTATTTAAGAAATTCAGTTACATCAATCAGCATATTCCAATAAAGAACATTAATTTTATAAAAACTCTGGAGAAATTTAGGCAAAGCATTAGTCAAATATCTTAAACCTAATGAAAATCTGTTTTAATTGCCCTAAATAAATGGATTAGTACCATGAATACGGGACACTGAGTTAGGATTTTACAATGTCAGTTCTGTTGCTACTTATTCTTTTTACTTATGCATTCTTAATTACAGGTACAAAATTAGGGAAAGTAGAAGTATTTGTCTTCATTATTATAGGGAAAATTTCTAAAAAGTTAAGTGCATTTTAAACAGCCAAATATTAGTAATTGGAAGTAAAGCATTTAGCAATAGAAAATAATCAATCAATATAAAGGACACATCTCATTCTCTAAATACTAAAAGTCAGTCCTTTCTTTTTTTTAAAATATTTTTTATTAGGTATTTTCCTCATTTACATTTCCAATGCTATCCCAAAAGTCCCCCATATCCTCCCCCCCACCCCCCTACCCACCCACTCCCACTTTTTGGCCCTGGCGTTCCCCTGTACTGGGGCATATAAAGTTTGCATGTCCAATGGGCCTCTCTTTCCAGTGATGGCCAAGACTAGGCCATCTTCTGATACATATACAGCTAGAGTCAAGAGCTCCGGGGTACTGGTTAGTTCATAATGTTGTTCCACCTATAGGGTTGCAGATCCCTTTAGCTCCTTGGGTACATTGTCCAAAATGCAGCCCATGGAAGAACAGGCTGGCACAGCTGCGAGGTGAAGAAAAGGCCAGCACTACTGTGAGGGGAACACGTCAGATACGTTCACATTTACAGTTGTCTATGGGTGCTGAAAGCAGTTCTACATATAACTTATATACTGATTCATGACCCACTACCGTGGTCCCACTTTTTAAACAGTCTAATTTTGATTAAATAGTTGCTATAAATATTTAAAACAAAGGTGAACACAAATATTTCTAAATCTCCCAAGTTTTAATTTCCTATAAAATATATGAGTCAGCTACTTACTATGGATCATAACAGACTTGGATCCCGACCACCTGTTCTCACCATGCACTAACCCTGCAACGACTTGAGACTCAGGGCAATGCTGTGGTTGCCTCTGTGAGTCCACAACTCAAAGGCCAGTAGCACATTTCCACCCTCACTTCCAACCCCCATCCAGTTATCCCACCATCTCCTCTCTAACAAGCAATCACTAATGAAATCAGACTTAAAACTGCAAAGTCCCCCCTTAAAAACCGCATTTTCTAACCATGAAGTAGCGCTATAAAGACTCTAATATCCCCGTGAAGTCAATGAAGAAAGGCTAGACTGTAAGAAATGTTCATGCATACTCTGGAGTTAATCAAAGAGAAAGACAGATGAAGGATAATGCAAAACCCAGACACTCCTGATGATCGTGTAGATTCATACTTCAGCAGGAGGTGGGGTGTCTTGTCTTCTTGCTGTCTTTAATATCTGAATAACACAGTGGACATTCTTTTCTGATAAACAACAACTAAACAAACGAGGGTCCAAAAGCAACAAACTATAATGACACACATTATGAAAATGTCACAATGACATTTCTTACATACTAAACAAAAACTTTTTAGTAAGATTAGTAGGGAAAAAAAAAAAACTAAGGCTACATACACAGCACTGAACTTCAAGAAAGAATCAGCAATTCAATTACTTTATTTTGAAAAGTATGACAAGTTATGACCCAATATAGAAAAAAAAATGGCTTCAAATTAAGAGATTTGTTGTGTAAGTCGCAGCACATGTACTGGCTACTTTTATGTCAACTTGACACCAGCTAGAGTCACTGGGGAGGAGGGAGCCTCAATTGAGAAAAATGCCTCCATAAGATCTAGCCATAGGGCATTTCCTTAATTAGTGATTAATGAGGGAGGACCCCACCCATTGTGGGTGGTGCCACCCCTAGGCTAGGAATCTTGGGCTCTAGAAGAAGGCAGGCTGATGCAAGTTATGTGGAGTAAGCCAGTAAGCAGCACACTCCATGGTCTCTGCATCAGCTTCTACCTCCAGGTTCCTGCCCTGCTTGAATTCCTGTCCTGATTTCTTCAGTAATGGACTATGATCAGGAAGTATGAGTCAAATATCCTTTCCTCCCCAACTTGCTTTTCGTCATGGTGTTTGATCCCAGCAAGAGTAACCCTGACTAGGGCAGCACCTGCTGCATGTACCTCCCTCTGCTGCACTGCAGAAAGGAAGTTGTACGGCCGCACTTATACACGCTGACCTGTGCATTATAGACTGATGCTTTACAGTCAGGGTTCTTGGAGAAAATTTCAAACAAAATAGCTGCACATAAGGTATTAAATAACTTTGTTAGTTTCTGGGATAAGCATTACCTTCAATAACGAGATAGACTAAGGGTCATTTCATATCTCCATTAAACAAATCATAGGCACATGTGTGCCTTTATCTTGACATCATCAAAGGCCAGTTTATCCAAAATACTTTGAAACACTATTCAAAATGCTATTAATTGTATAGGAAAATGGGACTGGAATCCAAAATTTTAAGGGATCATCTTAAAAATCACATTCCCTTTAGAGCCATCAGTTTGCTATGGGAGTAACAAGCACAGCCTAATATACTGCCCTGGGGAAGCTACTGAAACTACAGTAATCCCTATCTCCTCCCAGGAGCTCTTGTTACTAGACTGGTGCTACAGGGGTAAGAAAATGTTACATAAATATAGCCAGTAAGTGTGCTGTGTATTAAAATCATTTCGATAGAAATGCAATCGTTGACAAAATTTATAGAAAGAAATAGACTTGTGTGTTTTTCCTCTTAAAAATGATATAACTTTAGACACAAGATTCTGCATAGTATCCTATGTGTCCCAGTTTTTTAATGTTAAAAAGACACCAAAAGTATCATATGATATACACATGCAGCTATTAAAATAGCTACAATCTCTCCTGTAGCACTGGATTACAAGAGAAAATTGTAATATAAAGAATAACCATCCAAGGATGTCTTAAGTCTTCTTACTGCCTCCCCCTGTCGTACCATGAAAAGATAAGTCATACAAATGCCTTCCCAGAGCTGGGCTGAGATATCACAGAAGAGATTAACGATATACTCTGAAATTTAAAGTAACTTTTAAAATCATTGCTCATAAGGTTCATTTCCGAAAGTCCTTTTATAAAATCAGGTGCCACTTTGTCTACAAAACATTTGAGCAGTATCTTAGCATGAATTACTGGCAAAGCTGGGTTACATTCCAAGTTCACGAGCAAGAGCTGTATTTACTTTCTGTAACATGGCCTGAAATGTTAAGTATCAGATAGACAATGAACAAAGCCTTCTATACCTTGCCACACAGGGAAGAGATCTGTTCCAACAGCAGCATGGAATTCTGCCTCGTGCAGTGCCCAGTCACCTCTCTGTACTAAGGAGTTAAAGAATGGGGGGAGGGTATAGGGAACTTTCGGGATAGCATTTGAAATGTAAATAAAGAAAATATCTAATAAAAAAAAAAAAGAACAAGAGACTAACGGGGAAATAGCTCAGCTTGGGAAAAACAGCTTGATTATTACACTCTCCCACAATTTACTGAAAAATCATTCATTAAGCTTAAGTATAAGAATTACCAATTATTCTTTCTGTTACACACTATTTCCTTAATTATTAGTTCTAAGTATCTACTATAAAGCATAAAAATAAGAGTGAGTAAAAAAATAATCTGTCTTAAAAATATTCAAGGGTGCTATGTTAGTGGTCTGTTTCAAAGCAGCAATTATGTAATATAAAATGTCTGTTCTGGACCAGTGAAGCGGCTCACGAGGTGCAGGCACCTGCCCTTTTGCCAACCCTCAGGGTGGAAGGAGATAAGTGACTCCTGCTAGCTGTCCCCTGACCTACACACAAGTGACCCACCCCCCCAAGAAGACTCTGAATATTTCAAACATATATGGTGGCATTTATAATTACTTAAAAGTACAGAAAGATGTATCATCCAACTAACGTTCATAAATCTATCATACTGATGGCAAGAGGAATATCTGAGCAGGTCAGAATTGTGCATAAATTCCTCTGCTTTCCCCACATATTCCTAACATTCTCCTCTGATGCTCACAAGCACAAAAGGGCCAAACTGGAGGAAGCCTTTGCCTATTCTAGAAACATGAGTTAGTGCAGGAAGCATGGCGTAGGAGTTGGGGATAAACTTTGAAACTTTTCTTAAGACCATGACTAGGGAAAAATATACTGAATTATCTTAGGGTATGATCCAACATGTAAATGTAAAGGGAAATCACAGAAACAGCTTCACGTGTGCTTTTTCTGCCCTTTCTTGGTACAAGTGGGCTTTTGCAAGTGAGACCGTTTAGAAAGCCAACTTTGGAATTGGGAGTCACACCCACATACTCCACAATCCTTCTTTACCAGAACAGTGTCAAGAAAGAACAGAAGTCATGGAGAGGCATCTTGGATTCCAGAAAAGGGAAAGTGATTCTTAAATGCCATTTGGAACTAAATAAAGCAGTAATAAAACACAAAACCAACGTGGGTGGATCCAGACAGTGCTGGGCAGGACAGCTCCAATTAACGCCATTCTGTGTGTAGATATGGCCCGTGCTCAAGCACTCAACATCACAACCGCATCAAGGAAGCAAGGTTCAGGCAGCTCCATATCTCTTCCATAATCCTGCCCACAGCAAGCAATCTACAGTGAAAGAAAGGCTGACCGGCTGGAAATGGGGTTGGGGGCGGTCTGGCAGGAGAATGTGGAGAAAGCAGGAACTCCCTTCCTCTGAAACTCCATGGTAGAAATTTCCACTTGGCAAAGTGAAAAGCAATGTAAACCTAACACACGTTTACTGGCTGGTGCCAAACCATTCTATCTGACCCACAGAATGTAAAATAAAATGAACATGTCAACGAAAGGATACAACTCAAACTCGATATCCGACATGTAACAGGAGGGAAGATCTGATAGTTTTATCATCTGCACAAATTCCAAAGCAGGACCATAATAATGGAAAACCTGGAAAAGAAATTCAAGTTGTTTACCACTTTAAATCCTGCAAATGAAATGAAAGCAAACAAATTACTGATTATTAGTTTAAAATTTTAAAAGCCTCACAGGAAGCAAGAACACGTCCAAAGAGAAATCAGGTTTAGTTTCCAGAAAACAAGAGCAATCCCCCACTTCCCCACCCCATTTCTTTCTCCCACCCTCCCATGAATGCATATATGGGGGCATGCAGTGGTCTGAATGAGATGCTCCCCATAGTCTGGGCAACTTGAAGATGTGCTTCCTAGCTGATGGCTCTAAGGGACTAGGGGGTTGGGGGTATGTCTTAGTTAGGGTTTTACTGCTGTGAACAGACACCATGACCAAGGCAAGTCTTATAAAAAAAACAACATTTAATTGGGGCTGGCTTACAGGTTCAGAGGTTCAGACCATTATCATCAAGGTGGGAGCATGGCAGTATCCAGGCAGGCATGGCACAGGAGGAGCTGAGAGTTCTATGTCTTCATCCAAAGGCTGCTAGTGGAAGACTGACTTCCAGGCAACTAGGGTGAGGATCTTATGCCCACACCCACAGTGACACACCCATTCCAACCAGGTCACATCTATTCCAACAAGGCCACACCTCCAGATGGTGCCACTCCCTGGTCCAAGGATATACAAACCATCACAGGGTAGCTTGTTAGATTAAGGTGGGCTTTTTGCTCTCTTTGCTTCATGCCTGCAGTCCAGTATGTGTGTGCTCAGCATCCTGCCCCCACTACCCTGCCTTTGTTTACCACCATGGATTTAGCGCCCTAGAACTGTAAGGCCAAATATACTCTCCACCTTGGTCATGTTTTACCACAGCAATAGAAAAGGAACTGATACAGAGTAGAAATATTGATTTTAATCAATTTTACTTTAATTCATTTAAAAGGTTAAATTGAAAGAATATTCTCATTAGAAGCAAAAAAACAAAAAACAAAAAAAACAAAAAAACAATTTTCATAATAGATTATTATACTTGAACTTTACACTGCCAAAAAAGAGAAGCTGAAGTTGCTAAATCTTTTAAGTGTTAAGATTTTGAAAGAACTGGAAATCCCTGTGAAAGATGGACGTGGCAAGTTGCTTACAGTAAACAACTCTGGGAAATGAAATCACAGCAGAGGGGCTGGAGAGATGGCTCAGCGGTTAAGAGCATTGACTGCTCTTCCAGAGGTCCTGAGTTCAAATCCCAGCAAACACATGGTAGCTCACAACCATCTGTAATGGGATCTGATGCCTTCTTCTTGTGTCTCTAAAGAAGCTATATATACACACACATACACACACACACATACACATATATATAATAAAAAGAAAGAAAGAAAAGAAATCACAGCAGAAATGACATCCTTTTCTCTGTTGACCTTTCATCAGAATGTATTAACTATTGTTTGACGTCCCATAATTTCAGGACCTCTGTATTTGACACACTCTTAAACTGGGTATTGTAAGGTGGATTTCAAAAGCTCATGTAAAAGACCGCTTCTCCTGGCTTTCAATATTTAAAAAGAAAAACAACAGAAAAAAAAATCCTAGATATATGCATTTAATTATTATATCTTATAATTGCTTGCATTTAAAGAATAAATCTATAGAAGATATGAGACGAGAATTAGCATGCCTAACACCACAAGTTAAGCCTCATCCAGGCTCTGCATCAGGTGCTGATCTCTAACCTCATTTAATTTTCATAGGAACTTTGTAACATGGTTTTGCTCTCATTTCATAAATGAGCTGTCAATCTAACTGAGGCTGTATCCAATATACAGCAGGTAGAGAGTCAAGTTTCAAACCCAGGCCTATCTAGCTCACTGAACTTAAAAGAGTCACGTAGTACCCTCCAACTCAAGATCATTCAGGCTTACACTGACTTTAAAATTATCACATCATTAAAAAAAAAACTCTATAGCAATCAGTCTCGCCAATGTATAATGCTCATCACACAATGTAACTCAAACACACAACTGTTAGAGTTATATGAGCTATGCGGGTGAGCACAGATCATCATACGTATTAGTAAGTCAAGACTCAAAAATATTTCATAGAAAAGCATGCACAAATGGATGATAGGAAAAAGATTAAATGTCTATACCTTACCTTAGGCAACATATTCTTACCTTAGAAGATGCTATCTTCTTGGCAAGGAAGCAGGTATTTAAATTATACGCACTAACATTCGTAGGCGTAACTCCTTTTAAACAAAATTCAGGAAAACTAATTTCAAATCCAAACTGAAAAGAAACCAAAAGAACTCAATTATAGGTGTTATGAATAAAGATGGATATATTTTATTAGAATGAAAATATTGAGAAGAAACTGACCTTACTATAAATAGATACACAAATGTGAATTTTTTTTAATACCTCAGCTCAACGGGTAGTTGTTCCTGCTAAGTACACATTTTACTATTAACTTAAACAGCAGTTTTTCATAAAAAGCTTTCAGTCACCCTGGGTTAGTCAGCAGCAGTATACTAACTCATTTCAAGCAACCTCGTTGGTGCACATTCAATGCCTGCTTCCTGCCAGTCAGACAGAACTGCCTGTGTTCTTCACTACTAGACACATGATACTGAGCCTCACATGGTTTACCTTCAGGGCATGTGGTGATGAGAAACACAGTTACCATAGAAGTAGCAGCAGTACGACTGTTAACAGTAAAGATGTGACAATTCTGACAGACGGGTCTTCCTGTGTCACTACTGTGTACTCAAAATAATGTAAGTCAAACAAGCCTTATGAGCTACTACGCTCATCCCTGGCTTAGAGAACAACACAACTACAGTACTAAGAAGTCACACCAGACTGGAACCGAGTCAGGATTGAATTCAGGCATTGTAGCTCTACAATCTACATCTCTAATCACTAGATTGACTGCCGGCTGAAAGCTATGAAACGACTCCAAACTGAAACACAGACTCTGGACTGATGGGTGTGCAGTTTCATACTAAAGGAGTAAAAGAATCACATAAGAACTCTGGCATGATGCGCCCACATGTAAGCACATGACTTCAGAAAATGAAAACCAAGGCAATTCTCCAAAGCACACTGTCAACTCTTCCACTATGGCTCAATGCTGATTAATCAATCAATCAATCAGTTAATCAGCACTGAGCCAAAGAGGAAGATTAATTAATTAGCCCTATTAACACTATTTGCAGAGACAATTTACCTAAAGACTGAATTTTCATACAACTGGGATGTAAATCTAGATAGACTTAGGCACCTTGCTCCTATTGTCTTAGAGGATGGTTCACTGAGCCAGGGAAAGATCATGGAGGACAAAGTACAGAACCAATGGGAACGCAAGAGCACATTCATTATCCCGAACAAGCATTAGGAAACTATCTTAACTTTCCCATCTACAAAACGTATATATACAAACACATTTCAAAATAGATAGAACTTAAAAAATCAACAGCACTCACCTGTAAAATTGAAGACTTACTGAAGTGAGTGATCTAAATGACTATTTTCATCTGATAGCTGATATATCTAGGCTCTAATAAAAATTTTAAAACACTGTTCAAGTGAGCTGGTATGTATCTGACTGAGATCACCTAAGAATCCATAGATAACTGCTCCCAGTCCTGTTTTGGGTGGATAATACAGGCAGTGAAACAAAATGTCTTAAGTAAATAATGACTAAGGTCCAATGCTGTTCTCAAAATGCCACACTATACAACAGCCATACCTAAAACCTAACCACAGTGACTACTGACATTACACCTAATAAAAATCTAATAAAACTTAAAAGCTGGACCAACTGAACAAGTGACCGACAGTTCTCTGTAGCTGTATGCAGCTCAGGGGCCACTGCTAAGAGCAGATGCACTGTTTGCATCACTGTAGAAAACTCCACCACCTGGTGCCAGTCGAGCACATCTTCCCTGACGGACCCTGGCATTGACTTCAGTTGTACCAGAAGCAAAGTCCAAAGGCCTTCTCCGTTTGTACATGGCGAAGATATGAAAGCAGTTACCTTTCGTTCCCGCATCTGAATCTCTCCCCGCCACAGTTCCCTCGGATCAATGGCATTTCTGAATTCTTCTAAAGGCACAACACTAGCTGAAAGGTATTCAGCAATTTTCTGACAATTTCTGTTGAAAAAAAAAAAAGATTTTGATAATTAAATGACGGTAATTCTTTTTTTTTTAATGGCTACATTTTAACTACAGCCTAGGAGAGGTAACTGCAATTTTCTGTTAATATGAATTACCCATTAAGGCCGTCTCTGGGGAAGGGCTGTTACATTCACACATATCCAGAGTTGTCACCCCTACGGTGTAAACAGAGACCTTCCAGTTACTGCTGGCTGAACTGTGTCCGATGCTTACACAGACTCAATGTCAGCCCCGCAGCTTCAAAAAGCTAAACTGGCACCCTGAATGTCCTTCACGGGTTTTATGAATTTCATGGCAACACTTCATCACAGGTGATTGTGACTGTTAGCAGTCCTGCTTTGCCTGGAATTCCTTTCCATACAGGGGGCTCACCAGCATCCAATGCTAGGTCTGGCTTAGCATCCTTTAAGTACTAAGTTTGGAATCAAATGTGGAATGCACAACTGACCTCTACTAATGTGTCACAAATACAACTGTGTGTACCTTGGCATGTACCACAGAAAACAGACAGGACATGGTAAGTCCTGTGGAGCTGCCACCCTAGTGCGCAGAGGTACTGAAAGCCTTTATAAAAGTGCACAGTGCATTTGGAGACACGGTGCTCAATGGTGACTCACGGCATCACTGACAGCATCTATCAAAACCTTAAACATCTCAGCAAGAGGAGAGGAGAAAAACCTAGGTTCTGGTAAAGATTCAAGTCTCTAGTCACAGTACAACAGAAGACTACCTCGTCACATTAAGGTAATTTTCAAAGGCTCAATCTATCGAAACCCCAGTAGCAGAACAATGACATATTGACCAAAGGAGCTTACATCTCACAGTAACTTCCTGCTATGATAACTTTTGCTGAATGCCATTCCTTCAGATGTTTCAAGGCCCCTACAATGGGCAAGCACTCTTTTAGCTTAGGAGGGTCTTTGTCAGAAGGCAACAGTATTATGTCTATCATTGCTCTACCTAGAAAAACAAAACAAAACAAAAAATACCATAGTTTTTAAAGCATGCTACAACTAAAGCAGGTTTCAACAGTGCTCTAAACAAATGAATCTTAAGCATATTTAGCAAACAAAGCACTATTTTACAACAGTACACATCCTCAGGAGTTTACACATTATAATACTTCATCATTTGAGATCATGCCATCGTGCTGGAGAACAATAAACTATATCATAATTGCTTGCTAATTCTCCAGCATAGCTAGTTATATATGTATCGCTCTGGAGGTCACCAATGCTACGGGACTCAAGATAGGGGGAAAAACCCCTGCAATTTCATTATATCCTCCTACATTTAATTTTGTTATCCAAAAGGGAATGAATATAAAATTGCAGTGCTCAAATAAATCATGTCTCTTAAAGGACAATAAAGCATTCAGTGTAACAAATTAAATTAGCACCATTAGACTCTGAGAAAGGAGGTTTTACTTCACACCAGTTTAAATGACATGAAATTACAAACTTATTGAAAGACCAGAAAATAAAATGAAAACCAAACAAAAATTTGATAACCAAAGGCATTTAATTAGACAAAAATAGCAACTGTATAAAATTTTAGTGCATATTTTTGAACTAATACATTTCACTGAAAGAAATCTGATGGGCTGAAGGGTAACTTTTTATGTACAAGGCTTTGGGTTCAATCCTTAGGTGAAAAGGTTGCAAAAATGTTTATTTGTGAATACGTTGTTATTTTCTTTTTCATTTTTTAAATTCACACATGAATATGCATTTCTAATGCATGTGGAAGGCAAAAGAGAGCACTAGAGTTCTCAGAAATGGAGTTAGAGATGGCTGGGAGCTGCCATGTGAGTGACAGGAACTGAACCCAGGCCCTCTGCAAGAGCAACCAGGGCCCTTACCACTGAGCCATCTCACAAAGCCTTCATTACTTTCTATACCGGACTCTGTAGTAAACTTGGCTGTAAATACCAGCTCCGTGAACGTAAGAATTGTAGTTGTGCCATCCTGTATCACTATCTAGCTTTACACACCACTGTATATTCAGTTCCCAGGACAGTGCATGACATACTACACAGATAGCAAAGAAACGTACAGCAAATAAGTGGGATTCAATAATGACACATTCATTAAAAAATGCAAAAGTATTTATGAATACCAAACTGTACTGAATTTTGCCAATAACTATTTGAGTAATACAAAGCAAAGCTACTCGGACCAAAAAAAAAAAGTGTTTAAGGGTAATATCGTATAGTATTTTATAAAATATGCTTCCTGTTTTAGGAAGAAAAAGTGGTTTCTATTTTAAAACTGCTGATCCAAGAGCTTCACCCTACTACAGGGCATTCCATTTGGTGATGTGTACGCTATCGGCACCATAAAGGAGTGTCATCCTGACAATCTCCTTTAAAAAGCAATTTGTCCTTGAGTTCCAGGACTGGGATTCTACTGAAGATGCTGAATCCATCACTCACGCATCAAAAGTAGGAAATACAAATGATCTAAAACAGTTATTGTATTACCAGGAGCGGGAAGCTTGTCTGATAACTGATGCAAATTTTCTGCTGATTCTTCATATAGGCTACAATGAAAGAATACAGTTAGAGGAAAAATGCCCTATACAAATATACATATAAATATGCATAATTATGCCTCTATATCATATAATCATAATAGGCAATAGTGATCTATGTGCTACAGTCACACATGCTAGACACATTACCTTATTTGACTTAGCTGACAAACCCAGGCACCATTAAGATTAGTATTTTTCCTTTAAATAAATGTCCCAAAACCATGTACCTATTATGTGTGAAAGCCCTATTTCAACCTGCAAGTACAAGCTCTTACCCACATGTAA
Source organism: Mus musculus (assembly GCF_000001635.26). Classification (NCBI taxonomy): domain Eukaryota; kingdom Metazoa; phylum Chordata; class Mammalia; order Rodentia; family Muridae; genus Mus; species Mus musculus. The sequence continues at coordinate 55,564,333 of NC_000081.6, read as the reverse complement.
AACACAAACAGAACCAACGATAATAATAACGGGAACAAAGACCCCAACTTATATTTTATATATTCAACATAAATAACAGACCAAACACTTTTCTACTCTCCCAAACAAGCCAGCAGCAGGTTTTAATAATAAAGGACACTGCTCTTCTCTGAGTTAGTTAAGGCTTCCCTGAGAATATGACATTTTCCCAGATTCCTAAAAACCTACATATTTTATTCAGATAGTGAAATTCTATTCTTAAAAGAAGTTCGTATACAGGATAAAAGTATTTAAATCCTTCCGCATAAGGTGACACTGTCTGAAACAAAAGCCGAAAGCATGTTAGGCTCACTATTGTTTCCAGGCTCCCTCTTGTGGAAATAAGGTGGCGCCACATTATTTTTTCACAGTGGTAAAACAGGAATCAATAAGGTCTTTTTAAGGCTCAGTGAAGGTGTCTGAGAAAGTACCTAAAAGAATTTCCTCACTTGGTGAATGAGGAAACAAAAGACTAGATGAGCTAATTCCCTGGCTTTGCCTCACACAGTCAACAGTACTTTCTAACTCCTACTAGTCCACAGTTCTTCCCACTGCTTCCTGCATTAACCAACACAATGTGAAACCAGTAAGAAGAGATTCTTAAAGCCTATACAATGAATACTAAAACAAAACAAAAGCATTTCCTGTCACATGACAAACGCTAAAAGGAAAGACTTTAACAATGAGCCAGAAATGGAATGTCTTAGGAAGAAAGAGGTTATCACAACTTAGTGTCGGGATCATCTTCCATTCTAACAAGATTCAAGAGACTTACAAGTGACGTCAACTGATATTCCTCAGAAACTCTGTAGACTACAAAAAGTATCAGAAATGTTGAAGAGGCATATAAATTGGGGGGTGGGGGGGAGTCCCACATTTCAGTCTCAGAGGCCAAAAACACAGTGTGCTTTCAATTTGAGTGTTATCTGCTAGCATTAAATAACTCCCCTAGTCAAGACAACACAGGATCAGGCAGAATTTATCTTCAAAAAAATGATAAGCCATTACCAACAGCACTCTACAGTTGTGTGAACTTAAATGTTTTCAGGTATCAATTAGATGAGAGGTCTAACCTGCCCATTGTCTTCCAAAACTGAAGTATTGGCCATTGCAGTTGATTAAAAATCCCCTACTATAGTTGCTAAAATATCCAATCTTTTCCCTCCTGTCTCAAAACAACAGGGTACTGTTAAACATCTGCAAGGCAGTATAGGCATAGAAGCATACTCAGCCAAGGGTAAGGATTCCCTGCTATTACTGTCATCTTCTTCAAAACACTCAACAGCACTCTGACATTCTTCTATATTTGCTTGAAGAACATCTTCGATTTTATCTTTTTCAGCATCAAAATGTATCTCTTGCCAATCAGAACTACAAAACTAATAGAAAATGATGGTAAGTAATGGAGTCACGTCATCATTTATAGCACAGACATTTCCTAATAGCTATTGCAAAACCAACAAATCAAAAGGCGGCATTAAACAGAGTGGATTCGTGAAATTCTTTAGAGTAGGTAATGCGTTCACTAACAGCTATTACCTGGTAAAATCCGCATATTGCTTGCACCGCAAAGAACCACTTCCTGGAATGAGGTGTGCCACCCACTGAACAAGCTTGAAAACAAATCACACTTATTAGAAGAAAGGCAGACAATGAAAAAGCAGTCAGTGTAACGATTACTATTTAGAGAATTGTATAATTCTTTAACATAGTCTATAGTTTTCCAAGTTATAAATCTCTTGCAAAAATCCAACCTGCTTTAAAAAATTATTAGCTTGCATTAATTCAAACTCCATATTTTTTAATCATTTAAGATCTACTATAAAGATGTTTTAAGAAAATATGGCTACTCAATTATGCCTGGGTGACACAAAACCAGTAGGCCACTAAGTAAAACCAATTCCTTCTCCAAAGATCATGCAGGCATGGTTCTACCTGGTCACAGGCAAATGGAAAATTACCTGGAAAATGCAATACCATAAAATAAACTAGAGAAAGAGAGACACAGAGAGAGAGAGTGAGTGAACTCAAAGGTCACCTTGAAGCATATCTCAGAGGAGCCAAACGAAATTGAGAGCTTTGGAGAGAAACCAGACTCGAGGCTCCAAAGGAAGAGTGAACCGTGAGTTTAACTTGTGGGAGCAAGGTAAGGGGCTGAGTGTCAACTGAAACTTTTCTTCCACTGAGCTCAGCAAAATCATGTTTCCTTACTGGGAACCACTGAGTATTAGTCCCTGTGGGAAATGGACCTTCTTGTTAGGTCTTCCTTCGCTCCTTCCTGCCAACAGGCAAGAGGTACTGACCTTCCTCTCCAAGGCTACTCCTCAAAATGATCCCAGCCCAGGCACTCCAAGCCACCCCCCTCACTATTGAAAACCGCAAACCTATTCCTCAAAGCAGTACTTCCCAATGGAGTCCTAGCTGCTCGTGTTCAAAGACTGCAAATCCCTTTCGTCACTCTTTATAGCCCCCCTGAAAATGCTGCCTACCTGTGGTGGTCCCTTCCTCATTAGCTTTGTTACACCCTTCAAAGGCATGTTAGTGGATTTTTCGTTCCACACATGCCACTGAAATTGTACTCGAAGTCGCTAATAACTGACTTTTTACGACCTTATTAATTTTTAGCTTTGTTAATATTTAATCTCTCAGCATAAATCAGAGAAGACTCAATGGTGACTGCTGTGAGTGTGTGGCTACTTTCCCCTTACATCAGTTGGATCTGTGGCACTAATTCTGGCATCTCTTAAAAATGATGTTCCTTGAATACTTGGATTCTTGAGATTTGTTTGTTTTATTTTGTTTTGTTTTTTTGTCTTCCCATCATCTGTAAACAATCTCCTCTATCGCACGGTTTCCACCTATACCCAGATGATTGTATAACTACATCTCCAGCACTACCCTCCTGTAGTTTGAGATATAGGCATATCTGTTCAATTTTTATATCTACAATACCTTACTAGGCAACTCTCCATGTGTTCTACACAGGACATCTTAGTTCCTTCTTCATAATGCCACCTTCTTAGCAATGCTTCCTTCTTAGTAAATGGCACCAGCCAGACTTCTAATGTCAGTTATGCCTCCTTTCTCCTAACCTAAGCCACCTCAGCATTAAGTCAGGCTTTCTCCCTCTAACTGCCCTCAGATAGCCACTGCCTACATGCTTGCTGTCTGAGCTGGCCATCCCCAGTTCTTCAGCTGATCTTCTGCAATAATCCCGATAGCTATAACCTTACCTACTGTGCCTAATGTGTCTGATCCAACTAGAGTACTTCAGAGCAGATCTGCAGGTTGTGGAGACAGCTCACAGATAAAGTACATGCCATGCAACTGTGAGGACTCCAGCTCACATCCCCAGAGCCCACATAAAAGCCAAGCAGGTGTGTCAGACACCTACAATCTCAGCATTTGGGAGGCAGAGAAGGGGGGATTCCCTAGGACACACACACACATATGATAACAAGTATATACACATAAATAGCCCACACCCACTTAAAAGAAAAGCAATGAAGAAGAGGAAAAGGTGGAGGAAGAGGTAGAAGAGGTGGACGAGGACGAAGACGAGGAGGAAAAACATGAAGAACAACAACATCTGATCATCTTCCCTGCATTAAAACCTTTAATGGCTGTTGACTACAATTAGGAAAAAGCCCAAATACCCTGACACAATTTACAACGATGTCGGCATAACTATACCAACCTAGCTTTTTAGTACGCAAACCATTGCCAGGAAAAAAAAAAAGGTACCATGCAGTGACTGATCGTGACACTACTTTCACAGTGTGCTAACTAGTCACTGAACATCTTACCATTCAATTTTATGCAGAGAAAGCAAAATATCTAAATTTTGTTTCTTCCTGGTCTTCTGATGTAAACTCATTGTAGTAATTTTTTCCAATAGATAACCAGAAAAGGCATTTGCTGAGAAAGATGAAGAATAGCAAGAAAACAAAGTTATGGGTGCTAAAGTGCTTTTCAAACCTATATAAATAGAGTTCTAGGTTAGTTACTGTGACAAACATGCTAAAACCGGTAACGATGTCTGTCCCAGGGAAAATGGTGCTAGCAAGAAACAGTCAAATTAAAGGAATGCATGGATAGTTCGCAAGACTGACAGCCCAAAGAAAAAACACTAGAAGCTGATAGAACTAGAGTACAAGTCGCCAAAGCACAGAAACGATGCTAAATCTGTATAAGTTCTATGATGGCAAAGTAGAACTTGATGCCCGACTGTTTTCAGCAGATTTAACAAAGAAACAAAATACTTCAATTGCACTGTGTCTCATGTTATAACCTACAGAACACACAGTAAATATTATCTTTACTATTTCTTTCACTGTCTTACATATTTAAAACAATCAGTGTTTTAAATTCTTTTTAGTTGCATTGTGTGTGTGTGTGTGTGTGTGTGTGTGTGTGTGTGTAGACACCTATGTGTCACACTCTGTGTGGAGATCAGATAGATGACTTGCAGGCGCTGCACTTCTCCTTCAGTATAGGTCCTGGGGAATGAACTCAGGTCATCAGCCTTGAGAGCAAGCAACCCCACCCACTGAGCCATTAAAAACCAACAAGAGTTTTTAATTAGCTTTGATAGGAATGTTACAGGTCATGGAACAATTCTACTGTCTAATTGATTATTGAACTGGGATGGTCTTGCATGCCTTCAGTACACATCACTTGCAGAGTTCTGCATTACTGTACAAAAGGGGTGTCTTATAAGAAACCCTGTCCTTCCAAGCAGAGTGAATACTTTCATGAGAACCCAGTCTAGAATGTTTTAAAGAATTCGCTAAACTTTACCAACTTCAGAAATTAATAAGAGTACCATTAGAACGTGGACAACAGGCTAGTACAGTGCCTACATACTGGAAATCAATCCTTAGTGGTGAGAGCTGCCCCCGAGACTAGAGGTTCTCCAATAAGGAAGGGAGCCGATTATAACAGAATCATGAGAGCTGCAGCTCTCAAAAGGAGGCTATTTTTTCCTGCCAACTATAGACACTTCCTTCAGCTTGTAGGATCTGATCTGTCTCCATATTCATATTTTCTGGGCCTTAAAGGATATTATCAGATGGAGAAGTAAAAGAGAAGAAAATTATCAAATACATTTACAAATAGATATATTTGTAAAGTACCAATAGAACTAAAAGTAGGGAAGATTTCTTGCCCCCCCCCCAAAAAAAAAAGTAGTGAGAACTTCAGAAAGTCAAAGCAGATGACTCAAAGCTGTTTTTGCTTTAAGAGAATCAGTAAAATAGACAGGAAAACAACACCCACATGTGGTAAAGAAGGCAGAGTGGGAGCTGTAACGGGTTGTCTTTACTCAAGACAAGAACCCTTCCACAAGCAGGGCAGTGGTGGCACATGCCTTTAATCCCAGCACTTGGGAAGACAGAAGCAGGCAGATCTCTGTGAGTTCAAGGCCAGGCCGGTCTACAGATAAAGAGTTCCAGGAGAGCAAGGGTTATATGGAAGCAAAACTCTCACAATGGGAACCCAGAATAACTTTTATAAAAACTTACAACATTCAAATATCAGGAAGGAATAGTAATGTAGTTGAGGTTTTCTTTAAGATACCCCCATAGCCCTGTGCCTCTCAAGTCAACAAGTCTTTCTTGTACTCCTAGGTTATCAAACTGACTGATTTCCAAAAAAATGCTGTGTCAGACTTTGGGGGTGGGGGGTGGTGGTGGATAGGAGAGGAATTTCATTACCATTACACTTCTGTACTTACCAGGGAATGTACTGTCATCTGGATGGATTGAATCGCTGATGCTTCTCTTCAAGAGGTGATAAATATTGGTTGCGGTCAAATCTATAAAAATAAAGACCTGACTCAGTCATCTAACTCAAGAGTTAACATAATCTAGGGCCTGTTTCCATTTCACTATCAGAGGATCTGAAGGCCAGTAAGTTGTAGACAGAATACATGTTGACCAAGTCTATTCAAGTGCTGACACCGCAGAGAAAACAGCCAAGTCTCCTCATTTGTATATGCTAATCAGTAACAAGAAATCAAAACTTCCTTCCAAAAGAAGTATATACGAACTATATACATTTCTTCCTAAAAATGTCTGCTTAATCAAAACAAGGAAAACGTAATATTGAGATTAGTCAAGTACGCCAAAAAAGCAATGCAGCTAAAATCTTTTAAAGCTGGTCATTTCTCTTTTTTTAGTGTGGAATGTTTCCTTCATAGAATGTAAAACTCAGATCTGCAGAACCTATCATTTCTTTCTGTGCTTTCTTCAAGGTGGTAGGAACGCCAAGGGACACTTCTTTCTGCAAGCATACCTTCCCTAAAAGCAAAAATTCGATGACTATGCCACCAGAAGATTCAACCAGGCAAATATTCAGTTCACCAAGCACTTGGGACACTGGCATCTAATACCCACAACTTTATATCTTTTCCATTGACATACTACTGCTCAGTTCTTATAGAAACTACTTCAGAGAGTTAGTTGCACGTTCCCGGGACCATTCGACCTATGCGCCTCCCTCCGGGATTTCATCAGAAACTCAAATCCTTCGCTTCCCCGCCGCCGGTCGTTCCCGCCTCTTCTCCGCCCAGAGCTTACCGGGCTGTTTGTCGGTGCTCTCCAGGGATGTCGCCTCAGTGCCAGGCTCGATCTCCCCACCCGCCACGGATCGAAACTTCCCTTCCCTCCAGGTGACCAGCAGCAAGTACCGATCCATCCTCTTCGCGCCCGGACTCAGTGTTAGGTCTCAAAAGAGCCGCGCGCAACGTGCACTTCCGGTTTCCTGCCGCTCAGGTTGGCTGCAAAATAATGTCCTACGTCGGTTTTCCCGCCAATTATTGTGGGAAATTATTCTCTCAGGAGCCACACTCTCTGCTCCTCTCATAACGAAACCGCTACCGGCGGGGACCCGAGTGTGGCGGGGAAGCAGATGAGCGCACGCGACGGCAGTAGGAACCTTCATGCTCGGGTGTCTGTGTTTCCCGCCGGACCCGTGGTGCTGGTTCCCCGGCGGGGCGGGTGCAAAGTAAAGGACGCCGCGGGTCGGAGAGCATGTCCAGCTTCTCTAGGGCGCCCCAGGTGAGTTTGCGCGTTTCGGGCAGGATAGTGTGCTCAGTACGCTGGCGAAAATGAAGAGCAGTGTTCACAGGGATTTAGTGCAGAAGCTGAGCTTTCAGGGAAGCTGACACCCGTACCCAAGAAATGCTTTAGGAGTCACTTACCAGAGGGTTGTGAGTCTGCCTACCACTTGATATCTTTGTTTTGGCTCCTTTCTCTCCTCAGTCTGCCCCTTTCGTGTCTTTTGTTCCTTGCGGAAAGAGAGCTAAAGTGAAATAATAGGTTGAATGACGTGGGGCAGTAAAAACCACTAAAAGATGTTTATTTTTGTTTAGTACAGTAGGGGAGGGGGAAGGGAAGGTGTGGAGCTGTAGCTGATGTAGCGTAGCATGCCTGGGTTCCATCCCCAACACCGCATAAACCTGGAATTATGGTGCACGCATGTTATCCTAGCACTTGGGAGGTGGAGGGAGAAAGATCCGAAGTTCAAGGCCAGCCTTCTCCGATACTTAGTGAGCTTGAAGTCAAGCCTGCGCTGCTTAAGACTGTTTATAAAGAATGAAGACCTGTTGTAGAGTTTTGACCTAGAAGTCTTAGGCATCAGAAGGATCAAGCAAGCACTCAAGCCGCCAGGTGGAAGATAAACTGTTCACAGATGGGAGATCTTTGAAGGGCTAAAGGGAGAATTCAGTTAGAATTCTATTTTAGTGTACCACACAAAATACTCATTTTACAAGTCAGGCTGAAACATTGGAGTTCTAAGAAGTCCACAATATATATTAAAGATTTGAATGTGGGTGTAAAGAGAAACAAGAATAACTTTTAAGAATTCTGGTTTGGGCAACCGGAAGGCTGACTCATAGGGAATACTGAAACTGAAGCAGATTCTAGATAGAAGAGAAAGAATTAGTTTCTGATATGTTAATCCAAGACAACTCCTAGCCTAACACTACTTGAAGTACATTTCCTTTAAATGTAGTTGTTACCTGTCTATAATCAGGTAAATAACAGATGTGAATATTTAAAACTTTGACAGCAAGTTGACATGTGGCAGTATTTCTATTATTTATCAAGCTTTTTTAAAGTATTAGTTCACATGGAATGTGGTAAACTTGTCTTTTGCGTATGCATAGGCTAGTTTAAAATTTAGGATAACTAATATGAAACCACAAGCTTATAAGTGTATTTTTCTAGCATATAATCCTTGTGTATATGCATATGAAAGTACCTGGACAAGATCTTTCTGGAATAGAGATAATTTCCTTAGTTTGGAGGCATTGAAGACAGTGATTTTATCAGATGACCTAAAGATGTCTTGGAAGACAGGCCTGTAATACCAGCTATTCTAGAGAATGAAGTGGGGATAGTTGTAATTTCAAGCCTTTGGCGGGTACAGGGTGAACTCGAGGCTAAGCTGAGTAACTTGGTGAGACTCTTGTCTCAAAAGCATGAAAGGGGTTAGTGATGGGTCTCAGTGGTAGAGTGCTTGCCTGGTTTCTCAGTTCTCACACACACATAGACATACTGAATCTAAGCTATACTGCTCTGATTGCATAGTTGTGTTTAGCTCTCCTAGAACTGAGTTCTTGAATAATCTTCAGTTGGCAGTTGGCCACTCAGCTTTCTGTGTAACATGCCTTACTATCTTAATGCCATAACAAGAAAAGACCTCAGAACTGGTAATGGAAACAAATTACACACCCACACAAACTAGTGATAGTCTGTTTTTCAAAGTAATTGCTGGCATTAGTTATAGAATACCCATAATAGTGTATAGTAATGGTTTTAATTGTTTCCATTTTAACTAGAATTTTCTTATTCTCTTTATTTCCTAGCAATGGGCCACTTTTGCTCGAATGTGGTATCTCTTAGATGGCAAAATGCAGCCCCCTGGCAAACTTGCGGTTATAGCATCCAACAAACTGCAAGGATTAAATAAACCAGTGTACCATCAGCTGAGTAAGTACTGCCTTAGATCCGTCATGGGCAGCCGTGCTTTACAACTCCAGAATAGGAACTTCATGAGGTTTCACGGGACTGTGTTCAAGGGCTCCTTTCTGCGTGTATATAAAGATTCTCTATTCTATTCCTTCTGGAAGACCTCATCAGGTGCTAAACTGAATTTGATGGTGTGTGTGTGTTTTAAACAGTCCCATTTGATACTATTACTAAACAAAAACCCACCAGTAACCTTACTTGCACTCCAGTGCTGTCCTGATTTCCACTGTAAATTGAGTTTCCCTTCTTCCACTAGTCTCTTCTCATGACGACATGCCTTTGAGTGGAGAGGTTTTAATAGATGTTGCCTATTTTCTAAAATTTTTCCCCTGGGAAGGTAGAGCCAGCTTGATGTGATAAGTTGCCTTTCACTCTTGAATTGAAGATTTGTTTCTGTATGCTGTTTATAAAATAAACTTTTCATTCTAGAAGAGTTTTGCTTGTAGGCATTTCGACATGACCTTTTACTGAGGCATTTTCCTGTCATATCCAAATTTTCCTCACACTGAAATGTGGACACATCCTAGTGTGCAGTCTTTGGACCTCTTCTCATTCATTAAGTTGCTGATTTCTGCCTCAGATCTCTAAAACCTATGTGTATGATAATACTTCCATATGCCCGTCTCTGTTTTTGACCTGTATGCTGAACTCTGAACCTACTGTCTGCTCAGCATGTCCTCTTGGATATCCATTAGTCATCAGCCCAGTTAGAGACATTATACTCCTGGTTTTCCCTACCCAAACCAACTGGCCTTCTCAATTTTCCCCATCTTAATTCATAGTGTCTGTGTCCTTTCTGATGGTGTGGTTTGAAGTCTTCTCTACTTCTGTGTCCTGTGACTCTTCTTCTGTGTCCCTACACCCTGCCTAAACAGCATGCTGAATCTATAAACTAAAGAGCAGCGTTCCTGCGATCCGGCACCATCTCGCCACCCCTTCCTTCTGTACTTTTTTGGACTGCTGTTCTGTACACTATTTTGTTCATACATAGTTTCTGCACAGAAAACTTTAAGAAAAAAAAGGCTTAGTTATCGTTTTCCAAACAAAAGAATAAAACACAAAGTGGGCATGTCCCCTGCAGGACTCATTAATGGGGCTCCTGCACCTCCTAACATTATTCTCGCCTGCCCCTGAGCAATCCTCTGTGGCCTGCTGTTGTCTCCTTAATTGGCCTGAGAAGCACAGTTTTGCTTGGGTAGCTTTCACGCACCCTTCTCTGTCTGCATGTTCTTCCCCAGTCCTCGTTGGTTCTTTCCTTTGTGCCTTTTGTATTTCTGGCCAGTTATTTCTGTCCTGAAAAGGGCCTTTCTGGAGCCCTCTCTCCAGTTGCCCATTCATCCTTTACATTGCCATTTTTTTCTGAAACAGCATTTTAGGTATCACTTGGCATGAACCCACGTACTGTCTACTTTTCTTTGCTAAACTTTAAAAAAACAGGAATTCTAAGTACCTATGATAGTGTTCCACACACAGTTTAAATCTAAGAAATGTTTGCATTTATGAATACTAATTAAGTAGATGAAAAGAGGAAAGAAAAAAAAAAACCTTTCCAGCTAGTGCCTTGGCATTTGAGCTGCTAGAGTTTGAGTTTGAGATCTATGGAGCTATAGCAAGAAAAAACGTGTTTCGGATGATTGGATTTAGTTAAGAGCATGGCTTTATCGTTTTTCTCATTTGTTAATCCTGTTGCTCTTTCTTCTGTAATAAACTTTCAGTGGAGTATGAGCATAATCCATACTCTGAAGTCTGTGTGTAGAATATGAATGTAAGGATTCTGCCATGCTCGAGCACCCCCTGCAGTGTGTGGTCCAGGCCAATCACTCATTAGGAGTATCATGTACAGGACAGTTTTAAAGAGATGCTTCACAGATACAGGCACCTCTTGGTCTTCCTGGGAGATTGGTTCTATAGTCACTGTGACAACTGGATTACTAAATATTGCACAGCACGTCAAGAAGAAATGCATGTCACAACATTTCTATCCACTCAATATCTAACCTTGTTTTTGTGGGTTTCTGTAAGGATCTTAATACACGCGCATGCACGCACACACACACACACACACACACACACACACACACACACACACGCATGCATATTAATTCTTTAGCACTGAGCTCTTAACCCACAACATTATAACTCACTTGTGAAACTTACTTAATACACATTTATCTCTCCAAGCACATCACAACCTTCCTGTACTTGAGAATTACACAGCATTCTAGTACCAAAGTTGAGGGGCTCTTTAAAGACTGAAGGCACTTAAAAAAACAAAACAAAACAAGCACAGAGGCTACGACAGAAAATAACCTCCTTGGTGGCATTGCTTGCATTTGAGAGAGAACAAACAGCACATTGCTTTCTGTAGCCACCGCTGGCAATATGTGTATCTAACAGCTAAGGGAATTCACAAATATGAGCAATGAAATCAACTGAATTTTGAAAGAAAGAAGCAGCAGCATTTGTAATAAATGTAATAAACTTTTAAAAAAAAGTTGGCAGACCAAAAACATATACTTTCATAGAATTGCAAATTTATACAATTTTTTTATGACTTGAGGTATTTAACCTGCTTCAGAGGTAGGTAAAAATGCTGAGAGAAGAGTTTAGTGATATTCTCATTGCCCTTCAGCTCCCTCAAAGCAGAGCTGGGACTGGAATTTGGGGTCCTGCTTCCTTGCATAGGAAATTCTTATTGCTCCTGTGTGTGGTTGCTTCCTGTTCATGTATTTCCTCCTTAGGAAGGGAGGCAGTAAATAGTAGACAGCTTCACTGGTTGGTCCACGGAGAAACAGCAGTGTTAGGAAACTGGAGGTAAATGGAAACAAGCACCTAATTTCTGTCCCCAAGGTTAGCACTTAACAGCCTGCTCAGTAACTATTCTGTATGTGTCCTTTAGATGCTACCAGTACACATTCTGTTGGAGCACAAGAGCAGCTGCTGTGACTGCCTGGAGGTCATCCTTTCTTAAGAATAGAAAATAGCTTTCCTATGACGTTGGAAACTGACTTCTTCTTTTTGCTTGTTTGGGGGTTTTTTTGGTTGGTTGGTTGGTTGGTTGGGTTTTTTTGTTTTGTTTTGTTCAAGACAGAGTTTCTCTGTATAGCCCTGGCTGTCCTGGAACTCACTTTGTAGACCAGGATGGCCTCAAACTCAGAAATCTGCCTGCCTCTGCCTCCCAACTGCTGGGATTAAAGGTGTGCACCGCCAATGCCTGGAGGACATTTCCTTTATTTACTTTTTTTTTTTTTTTAAGATTTATTTATTGGTTATATGTAAGTACACTGTAGCTGTCTTCAGACACTCCAGAAGAGGGAGTCAGATCTTGTTACGGATGGTTGTGAGCCACCATGTGGTTGCTGGGATTTGAACTCCAGACCTTTGGAAGAGCAGTCGGGTGCTCTTACCCACTGAGCCATCTCACCAGCCCCCCCTTTATTTACTTTTATGTTTCAAATGTTATCCCCTTTCCCGGTGTCCCTCCCTCCCGGAAACACACTATCACATCCTCCCTCCCCCTGCTTCTAAGAGGGTGTTCTCTGCCCACCCACCCACCCACTCCCACCTCCCTGCTCTTGATTCCCCTACACTGGGGCATCTATCAAGCCTTTGTAGGACCAAGGACCTCTCCTCCCATTGATACATGACAAGGTCATCCTATGCTACATATGCAGCTGGAGCCATGTGTACTCCTTTGTTGATGGCTTAGTCCCTGGGAGTTAGTTCTGGGGGTCTGGTTGGTTGGTGTTGTTCTTCCTATGGGATTGCAAACCCCTTCAGCTCCTTCAGTCCCTTCTCTAACTCCTCTGTTAGAGACCCCGCGCTCAGGCCAATGACTGGCTGCTAACATCTGCCTCTGTGTTTGTAAGGCTTTGCAGCAGGGCTCTCGGGAGACAGTCATATCAGGCTCCTTTCAGCAAGCACTTCTTGACATCCACAATAGTGTCTGGGTTTGGTAACTGTATATGGGATGACTCCCCAGATGGGACAGGCTCTGGGTGTCCTTTTCTTTAGTCTTTGCTCTACACTTTATCTCCATATTTGCTCCTGTGAGTATTTTGTTCTAAGAAGGACCAAAGCACCCACACTTTGGTCTTCCTTCTTACTGAGCTTCATGTGGTCTGTGAATTGTATCCTGGTTATCTGGAGCTTTGGGGCTAGTATCCACTTATCAGTGAGTGTACACCATGTGTGTTGTTTTGTGATTGGGTTCCCTCACTCAGGATGATATTTTCTAGTTCTGTCCATTTGCCTAGGGATTTCATGAATACATTGGGAAACTGAACTTCTTCAAGATTAAATTCCTGCTTGCCTCACTGTGTTGAACATGTAGCTGTCCATCAGCAAAGCTTCTCATGACCACAAGATGTCGCTACAGTCAAATTTCTAAATCACCAGCATTCGATAAATGCATTGTCTCTTAAGAATTTATTTTCAACATTTAGTAGTTTAGCAAGCAGCTGTTATCTAGGTATTAGGAATTCATAATCACTGCATACAATTTTTAGACTTCTAATGATGACTATAAAGTTGGCCACTAGGTATCAGACAGTAACATAAGTAATAATAGTTGAACTGCTTGATTTGTCAGACAGACCTTACACATGATTTTGTTTTCTCTTTCTCTCTCAGAGCTGTGTGTGTGTGTGTGTGTGTGTGTGTATGTGTGTTACTAGGGACCTGGGTCGCAGACATGCTAGGCTAGCACTATACCTCTGAGATTTGACTTTTGTGGGACATTTAGGTCAAGGAGGAAAAGACAGGGACTCAGCAGCATATTATCACAGTCCTCACAGTAAGGGTTTATGGTAACACAGTGACCTATGGCTATACACAGGTTCATACTAGAAACCATGTTCACATGAGGTTTTTTTTTTATATTTCACCTTTCAAAATTGAAAGTAAAAATAAAAGCAAGTACTGTTTTTTATTGTTTTACCAATTTTGAATAGCAATTTAAAAATATTCCTCATTCCAGATCTTAAAAATCTATAAAACCAGTGCTGCACTGGTTGAAGGCCTTAGCCTCTTGGCCATAAGTCACCATACACCATAATCCTAAGACTCTTGGGTTTAGCTGAAAAAATAATATCTTGAGGTAGGGTTTGAGAGGAGAGGGATAAAAAAAGCTTTAAACTAGAAGGAAATATTTACAAACTGCACAGTTAACAAAAGACTTGGGCCTAAACTATATAAAGAACTTCTCAAACAGCACTAAAAAGCTACTGCCTAGTTATATGGTGAACGGGTACACAAAAGTCTAATACAAGCCACTATGGGAAATGCAAATTAAAACCACAGTACACTCATAAAAATGGTGATAATGAGTAAACAATGGAGAAACTATTACTCGTCTCATATTGGTGGAAACAAAATGGTACAAATAGGAATTCTGATTTATTTACATTCCATACATGGATAGGAACTGTACATTTTTATTCAAATGTTTAAACTTGGGCCAGTGAATAGCTCCATGAGTGACAAACCTTGCTGTATCCCTGGCGACCTTGGTTCAATCTCTAGGAGCCTGAGAAAGGTGGAAGGAGAGAACCACGTCTGGAAGGTTGGCCTCTGACCTCTGTGTGAGCTTCAATGCACATGTGTTCCTGCATTCACATACACAGAGTAACAACCTTTAAAATTTGTGACTGGAGATTATATCTATCTCATTAACAGAAATTTAGACAAAAGCAATCATACTAGTGAGGGCTCCAGCCTTCTATCCCAGTGGGTTCTTTTGTATTAGTCCATGGTTCACTTAGACATAAATATTTCATCACAGATCCATTTTATTTTGAAGTAATAGGAACAAGCTTTGACGATAACCAAAAAAAAAAAAAAAAAGAATCTACATCTTAGATGTAAAAGAACTTGCTTTCATCTTAATTGTGGTGTTTTGACTACTGCCTGTCCGAAGAGTCTTTTTGACTTCTGTAAACTTTTTAAGTGACTCTGATGATTTGTACATATTTACAGCCTTTTTAAAATTCCACTATAGTACAAAGTTAAAAGGCTTTCCAGTTTCTCCTTCTCTCCCTCCTTTTACACTAGTAATGAAAACTGACTCGCCTTCCCTACCACCCTTGATCGAAAATAGACACCTGTCTGAAAATTTGTGTTTAGGTTCATTCTTTGCGTGGAATCTTTTCATGCAATTTTTGGAGATTATAGTAGTATACTAATTTATAGTTTCTATTTTTTGTGACATTTAAAATATAGTTCTAGAATCTTTTGTTGGGGTTTTTTCCTTAGTAGTAGAATAGTGATTTAAGGTTTCAGATCAGCCAGTGACGTCATACACAGTGGTTCATGTTGAAACTTGCATGTTGCCATCTCAGTTTGCTTTTCATGGACGCAAACTTGAAGGTGTTTTTCCGGAGGACACTGTTGCAGTGCATGCACTTTGGTCCTCAGGTCACCTGTCCTGTCCATTATGGTTACAGTCATTGCTGAGAGTACCATTTAGGTGTAATTAGTTCAGTGTGGCTGGAAAACGCCTCGTGGCCATAGTTAAGCATAAAGCCATAGTGCTCCATTGTTCTCTAAAATTGAAAAGAATAGTAATCGATTGTAATGTCTCACATTTGTTTCTAATTCGCCTATTGGCAGAACATGCTTCGTGCTTTTATGTGCAGATTGTTTTCATGGTCTTTGCTATTTGTAAAGGAAAACTTGTATCATCCACTCAAAGGTAAATGTAATAGAAATGTTTAAATGTAAACATTTTAGCACAGAGATTTAATTATCAATGAGAGGAATAGAGGGAATAGGAATTATATGCCCTAAAGAATGCATTGTCATCTTTTAAATTTTTCTTTTACCGTTTTTCTAGTGTTGAGATTCTGCAGCCAGCCTGCCAGCTCTGTCTGCTTACATGGTGCTTAACATCCAGTGGGACAAATGTGGTCAAGGCTGTTGTGTTGGGATTTCATTTTTGAGTGTGTTGTTAGCACTTTGGTACCTAAATAATCAAGCCACTTTTTTGAGTGTGTAAGGCTTTGATGTTTTCATATACAGTCTCTGCCTTGTTTCTTTTTAAACCTAGGTGACTGTGGAGACCACGTTGTCATAATAAACACAAGACATATTGCATTTTCTGGAAACAAATGGGAACAAAAAGTGTACTCCTCACATACTGGGTAAGAGAACACCATGGCTAAGGAACGTGGTTCAGATGTGTAGCTTTAATGATGCTGTTGCCCTTGGTTTAAAGGGAAAGGAGAGTTTTTGAAAAGGGCATCTAAGGAAATACTGATTTTCCTGATGTTGCGTGTGTAGCTTAGTGAACAAACACAGACCACCACCAGTCAGTACACACTCGTCTTTCTCCTGTGATCCATCTTATTGCTCACAGTGCTGTCTGGACGCTGAAACCTCACATGGGAATGGTGGCTTTTCTCTAGCTCCCGTCTTGTCTGTCTCCGTCTCTCCACAGAGATGCACTTATCCAGGTGTTCTGCGGGTTCCCAGGGACAATGGGACTCTCTCCTCCATCTTCCCAGTTTAGGCTGTTGTTTATTGTAAAATAGATTTTGCCATGTCAGTATTGTGGCTCGTAATGTTTACTGCCAGCCAGAACTCCTAAGGTTTTTTCACGTGTTCCAGTTAAATCAAGTTTCTTCCTTTTTATATGTTTTAATTGTGTTGGTCCAGTGGTAACAGATTAGCTGGTGCAGTTTAGATTTTCTCTCCATCATTTGATTTTGAGGTCCTGGTGTTGCTCTCTGTGTCCACTTAACCGATTCAGGTGACGGTCAGAATCTTCTTAAGCCTGTCTCTGTGCTGTCATCCGTTTTATGTTGACCTTCCACTCTTTTCTTTTAAAAATTGTATGTGTATAAAAATTTTGCCTCCATGTATCTATGTGGCCCACTTGAGTATAGTGCACAAAGAGGCCAGGAGAGGGCGCTGGAACCCCTGAAACTGCAGTTATGCACAGTTGTCAGCTGCCAACCCTGATTGTCACTCCTGATTAAGATCATTCATTTCTGACCACACTTTCGCCTTTGATGTCATAGTGTTCTTTCCCTCTCTTACCCAAGTGCTTTAGATAACTTTATTTTTTAAAGCCATAATGTGTCCGTTTGCCCCCTGAAAATATGTCCCGGAAATTTTGATACAGTTTCACAGAAATAAACTCACGTGCATCTCTAGTAACTTCTGCTTCTGGCAAATCCCTGTAAACTGAGTTCTACAAAACAAGAAGTAACTGGGAAAGCATTGTAAAAAGTCCTGAGAACGTGTGTTGCCTTTAACCAAGATGCTGTGTCGGTCCCTGCAGCGTCCCACGTCTTGCTGCAGATGCAGGGCAGATGCATGACCGCAGGTGGCACAGTGCAGTGGTGGGCAGCCTGTGTGGGGAGGACGTCAGAGGTACCACCTCCTCCCTGGCTGGTGAGAAATCACAGTGCTTTTCATGCTGCAGCTGACAGTGATGCTTTTTAGTGTACACTGATTGCTCCCCTCCATGCCTGTGCATGAGTGTCTCCCCCGACAGAGTGCCATTCACCCTCTTTCTCAAGGGCTCCAGTTTATCCATTAGCCCTCGTCTCTTGTCAACTCCTGGAGTGCCTTCCCTCTGTTCCTGCTGCCCAGGAGATGATCGTCTTCTGTTTCTCTGTTTGCTGTTCGCCATACCTGTGTGTACTGCTCTCTTATGCTTTTATGTACTGTATCATTACTCTCTATTCAGAACTTACTTTTAGTCAAAATTTTTACCATATGTGATTTTAGAAAGTGAGTTTTTTAAAAGGAATGAAATTCACTTCTTATTCATGACCTGACATTTTAGGATGTATATAAGTTTATGTCTTTTTTTTCAGTTTCATAAAAATTATTTTAGTCATTATATAGCAGTGTATTATATGTTCTACCATGTTTAATTATTCTTCTGTGTTTAAAATGAAACAAAATTTAGATATTTACAGAGTTGGGTAGTATCATTATCTATTGGCTTTATAAAATATGTAAGTTCATTTAAAATAATCCTCTGGAAAAGAAATTAATTTCAAGATGAAAGGAATGAATAGGTCTTTTGATGGGCATTTCTGGAAGCATTCTACTACTGTAGAAACACACACATATATACATATGTGTGTACACACACATATATAATGGCTTTTGGTGACTGTGGGCATAATATTAGAAACGATACTAATAAGGCTTTGAAATGTTTATGGACATCTGATTATTTTCGTTTGCTTAATAGTGGGTTTTCTGTCCTTTTGTGTTACCTCCCCTCTTTTTGTTAAGTGGGGTAGAACATTATTTATTCTTTGGGGTTCTTTAAGATAGACGTTGAAGCCCAGGCCTGTCTTTAGCTCATTATGTAGCTGAATCTGGCTTTGAGCTGCCCATCCTCCTGCCTCTGCCTGCAAGTGCTGGGCGTTTAGAAGTGTGCCTCACTCCCAGCTTCCTAACCACTGCTTATGAGCTTTTAATCTATTAGGAATTTTAGTATATTGTCATATTTTTGTTTCTTATTAACTTTATGATGATTTTTTACTGTTACTTAACTTTTATATAATTTAATCTGGCCTTCGCATTGAAGTTCTTCTGTTTCCTGTCTCAGGAAGTCCTTTCTGACAAGTAGTTTATGAACATCAACCTCTCATGGTTTCAGTGTTGTTACCTTGTCTAAACTCATTGAAGTGTGTTGACATGGCTGCGCAGAATCGCGTCAGCACTCTTCACGTCAGCGTCCTGTCTTATTTACCTGGGCATCTCCAATGCACTGCAAAACAGACTCTTAGAAAATATACGTGGAATTAGTTCACATGGGAAGCTTGTGGCTGTCATGTCGTCAGTCTTTCTTCACTTGTGAGAGTCAGTCGCATACCGCATTACTTGAGCTACCCACTGCTTGGGCTTTGCATTAGCCTTCCAGGTCCTTTAGGAGAAAGTCCAAAGCCCTGAAATATAGCGTAAGTGGTATTATGCTTTAGCATTTGCCAGCCCACTGTTAAAAATAGCAAGATGGTCTTTAGTGTAGACGTTACAAAGTAGTTTTCCATGAAGGGAAAGACCATAGGAATAGATGTCTAGACGGGTGTCTTTCGCGAAAATTGAAATTCCATGAAACAAATAAGTTGTATCAGTTTGAAAATTACCCATCTTCCTCAGTAGATGTTTAAACTATTTTTTTGAGTTCCTAATATATAGTTTCTTTCCTCAGTCATCTTAAAATGCTTAAAGAATTTCTTGAAAGTTACTTAAAAGAAACTTACTTGAGAGAAATTCAAATTTCTGTAATCCTAAATTTTTCTTTTAAAATCCACTGGATGTCCTCTTTTTCTCTTTTTGCAAAAATTATTTAAATTTTTTCTTTTATTTAAACTTGTAAACTTATATAGCCATGGAGTCTCAGTTTCTTACACTTTTATAAATGTAATTTTCTCCTCTGACACATAGACTTTTAAAAAATTGGTTGGGGCAAATAATAGTTTTTATTAGACTAACCCATATACAGATATAAAACCAGAGTCTCACTGTTACACTGAGAGCCTCTGACAGAGTCTGATTTCCAGCTCTGGATCTGGTTACCAGGCTGACTCCAGTTTGTCCTTTTAAGGCTGATAGTTGATCTGAGCACTAGGAAGTATGTAACTTACTATCTAGACCCAACCCATAAGTCCTAGTGATCTTTCACTGACTTTTAAAACAGGATAGTTACCTGTGTGATGAACTGGCCAGATTGCTGGGACCCACCTACATTCCCAGCACTTGGGAAGTGGAGGAGAGAAGATCAGGAGTTGAGCATCAACCTTCAGCTGTGTGAGGAGGTAGAGGCCAGCCTGAGCCATGAGACCGACCGTGTCTCAGTGTAAGAAGGGAGAATGAACTTGACTCAGGACCAAGTGTTCTGCCACCACCTTTCCCGTTCTCACACCTAGATTGCATAATTAGTCTCACTTGGTAAGGAACAGAAATTGACTGGCTCACTGCTGTTTCTTTCTTCTTCTTTTTTTTTTTTTTTTTTAATAAATGAGTGTAAATTTAGGCAGAACAAATGGTTAAATGAATGAATGACAAAATTAATATGAAAATAATTATGCCAAGAACGTTTCCTGAGATAAGTACCTATGAAATAGTCATAGCCACTCAAGAGAATAATATTTCAATTAGCATGGCTTACTAATTAATTTATTTTTAATTTGTGTGTGAAAGTGGGCGTGTGCTCATGCCACAGCACATACGGAGATCAGGGGACAACCTCGGGTGGTGATCCTTACGTTTCACCTTGGTTTGAGGCAGGGTTTCTGGGTCCTGGGGTGTGTGCTGTGTGTGCTTTTCTGCTGTCAGATGGTCTCTGTGCACCTCCCATCTGGAGGGGGCGGTAGGACTATAGCTGGCTGCTCTGCACCTGACTTTTCTACAGCTCCCAGGTCCAAACTCAGGTCCTCGTTCTTACACAGCAAGCACGTCACTCACCGAGTCACTTCCTCAGCCTCCTTGCTATTTCTTTATTGTTCCTCGATTGATTTTTAAAGAAAGACATCCTGGAGCTGGAGAGATGGCTCAGCAGTTAAGAACCCTGGCTGTTCTTCCAGAGGACCAGGAAGTTTGCTAGTGCTTTTATTCGAGTGTGTGTGTGTGTGTGTGTGTGTGTGTGTGTGTGTGTGTGTGGTGCCCATGCATATAGGTATGGAGGTCAGAGAACAACTTCTGCTTTATGGAGTCAAGGAGTCAGTTCCACTTTCTGGGTCCCTGGGAACAAACTCAGGTTATCAATCTTGGGTAAAAGCAGTTACTCACTGAGCCATTTCACTGGTCCCATTATTATTTAAGTTTTAAGAACTAATAAACATAGTATACAGAAGCAAACTATAATTTATTAGAATCATTATGTTGTTGTAAAAGCATGGTCATCCTAAGAGCATGTTTCTCCTTTTAACAGCTACCCAGGCGGCTTTAGACAAGTAACAGCTGCGCAGCTTCACCGGAAAGACCCCGTGGCGGTAAGCATCTTGTGTGTCTCGGTTATCCGGGCAAGACTGATTCAGACTGTTTATCATGTCCCCTCTAATGTAGGCACCATTCAGGGCGATACATGCTTCATTGTATTATACCAAGTTTCTGGAGGTTTTTGTTTGTTTGGTAGGTTGCTTTTTTGAGACAAGATTTCTCTGTGTAGCTCTGACCGTTCAAGAACTCGTTCTGTAGACGAGGCTGGCTTCAAACTCACAGAGATCTATATGCTGATATTACAGGTGTGCCTCCCCCCTCCACCTGGCTACACAGTTTTATTAATGTCATGTTCATTGCCATTCAATTCTATTTCCTAATTACTATCATTAGTTACAGCAACCCAGATTTTAGGTAGTTTTTTTGTTTTTGTATGTTTGTTTGTTTGTTTGTTTGTTTTTGGCCAAATCTGTCATTGTATATAATGAGCTTGCTCCAAATACCTTGGAGAAAGAAAGAGGGATATAGTATATTTACTTAGTGTATTTTAATCTTACCAGCTTGTTTGCCTGATTTATTATCTGAAAAAAGGTTTATTTGATAATAAAATCTGAGTTATGGATTTGTTCATTTCTATATGGCTCTGTCAGTTGGGGCATTGCATAGTTTGAAGGTTTGGTGTTGGGTGAATTTAAGTTAGTGATAATCTTACAGAACAGATGGACCAAGGTCGGTGTGTTTGGCCTTCATCTCCAGCAATGCTTCTTACTCTGGGGTCTACTGCTCTCCTAATATGAATATAGTGCATCAGTCTTTTGATTTGCATTTATCTGGAATATAACTTTCTATAGTTTAAACTAACCCTTCTAACATCCACTATCCCTCCCAACACTTCACGGAGGAGAAAACAGACCCCAGAAAGAAGACAGGGGAACAATGGATTGGAACCAAATAAAAAATACACACACCAACAAAAACCAAAACCAACAAAAGTCAAATGATATGAAGATAAATAACAGGAGTGTTGAATTAGAAGGGGTAAGACATCTTGAAAAGGCATGTTCGTTAAGGATTAAACCCAGTGTCTAGGTCATGCTAGGCAACGACTCTACAACTGAACTGCATTTCTAGCCCTACGAGATAGTTTAAGGAACAATCAATAGCTTGATTATTAATCTAATAAATAAATACGTGTTACTATTGAAGTATATGAAGTAGCAAACACTCATATTAATAATATTAGGAGTGTAGCTCTTCACAGTTGTGGCTTCTGGCAGGGGCCTGGGGAAGAACTCAAGTCTTTAAGGGGGTTTCCACTGGGCGTTTGGCCATGCTCCAGTGAGTATGTGGACAACACAAATAGGAGTTGTATGTTTTTTCTTTTCTAAGGGACGGGGCATGAAGATGCAGGGGAGGACCTGGGAGAAGTCAAAAGCAAGTGTGATTGAGGCACAGTGTATGAAATTCCCAAATAACCAATGAAAATATGTTTAGAAAATAATCATAATAAATATTATTGTTATTATCATTTGAATGATATACTTAGCAAAGTTATAATCCATATGTTTGTCCTACTACTGCTAAAAATAAGTCTACTTTCTGGTATTTTACAACTTAATTTTCCTTCTTGGTTGTCATTAAACCTAGTCTTTGAACTATACTTATAGCCCTTTCCCTTTTGGTAACTGTTAGCTTTTTTCTTAAATGCTTGTATAAGTGAATAAGGAATCACTTCAAAATCACTCCTTATTTTCAAATAAAAAAAAATTGGAGGGAGGTAAGTACATTGATTGTCATGATGCAACCATTTGTTTAGTACTCCCTGGAGCTTCCTTGATGAAATGCAGGAAAGGACGTTCGGCTGTGCTTAGACTGGGCGCATTTAGAAGTTCCACAGTTGCCGTCTGAATCATTCGTGCAGACGTTACTTCTTAGGAAATAGTTAACACTGTTTCATAGGTAGTGTGTTTTTACACTATTACGGGTCCCTGTATTGTGCTCAACTTATTTGCTATGGCTTGAGGCTGGATGGATAATGCTCTCTACTACAACTGTTGCAACAAATCAGAATTTTAATTATAAGTATTTTAAAAGTCTGGGAAGTTAGTTTCTGTTTCATGTGGGTACGTTAACTGTACACTAGGAAGCAATACAATTCAACTTTAATATTGATACGATAAGGTTTGTTAAAAGTATTTTAAATTTTCCTTACTTTTCAAGTTACCATGCAACAAATGGGTTTAATTATGGCAATTTCATATACATGTGTCTTTATGCTTTGTTCTAATTTTAGTTTTGATGAACAAAAATAGAAAGAAAATACAAAATGTTTAGTAAGAGCTTCTAAAATATTCCATTTAGACCTATTTGCATTATTATCTCATTGAAAGATCTCAATTTGCTAACATTTTATTTATCAATTTTTGTTCTGTGATGAGTGTTTTACCTGCATGTATGGCTGTGCACCATGTGCGTTTAGTGCCACAAAGGTGTGACATCGTTGTGACTTATGGGGAGAAGTGTATTTTGCATGTGATTGCACACACTGTGTTTCTCTTCCTGGCAGCAATACTGTTTAATTTGAACTCCAGTACAGCATTTGATTGATAGATGGAATTAGGTCACTATCTGCACTCAGTTTTCTCTGCTGCTAGCTGCGGCTGGTTCCAGTACTTGCTTCACAGCATCATCCATACATTGTTAAAATGTGACACACTGACTACCATGCAAGTAGTGAATTGTTGGTGGATAATCACTGTGACCACTGCTGCCAACTTGTGTCTTACTGTCAGTGTCACCACACTCAGATTGGTTTGTGAAGTTAAAGCTCACTGTCTTTCTCCTGGAGGAGACAGGATGCAGTCCCACGGGTTCTTGTATAAGCTTAGAGACTGACTTAGGTGAAACGGAGCACATACAAGGTGCTCTCCCGTCCCTTCTGTCTGCTCTTTTACTCCATAAACAATAACCAAGAGGCCCTCTAGGAAACAGCAATGTAGAAAGGAACACAAGTCCCTTTCTGGTGCTCCTTTGGAATGTACTCAGTCTGTCTCCTTCCCGGTTCCCACAGAATCTTAGCCACGCCCTTGCACAACTACTAATCGTGTCTGCCTTCAGTCTCGCTGGAGTCCCACCTTGTTTTAAGCCTCCATGTGTCTGTTTTTCAGATTGTGAAATTGGCTATTTATGGCATGCTGCCCAAAAACCTGCACAGAAGGACAATGATGCAAAGGCTGCATCTTTTCCCAGACGAGGTAAGTCGGCAGCTGAGGGCAGTGCTTCTCCTTGGTGCGCAAGGAAGCACTACTTCCTGCTTCCAAACAGTTGCTGGAGGCTTGTTGTCAATAGCTGTATCTCAGCTTCCAACATACTTGTTTCGTGTTAAAGTACACAGTGTACACACTCGTAATCATTCCTCCATTAAACCCATAAGTGGCATATCATTGAGCTAACAGTCAAACAGATCTACAAGTTCTGTTTGCCTGTCAGTCACTGCTTTCTTTTTAATGGGAACTATTATGGGTACCCTGTGAAAGAGGAGTCCTCAATGATGGTTTCATTACCTGTGAAAAAATAATAGTAAGTTTGTTTCATTTTATGTGCTAAATAGAAGCTCTGCTTGGATCATGGATCAATAACCCTGGTTGTTAATTTTTGCCCATGACTTAACAAGGAGTTTTTTAAGTGAGGACTTATACAAGCTATGTCACTAGCTGCATGGCAAAGCTAAATTCTGAGAAGGAAAAGTAGCATTCAGGAAGCAGTAGCCCTGGATACAGCAACTGGTGCATACACTCGGCCAGATGGAAGAGTGTGAGGGTGGACAAAACAGCTCCTCTTTATAGCAGACAAAAAGGAATAAATTCATTACTACTTTTTAAAAATTAAATTGCCAAAGTGGCACATATCTGTAACGTTCTTGGAAAGCTGAGATAGGATAATCACAAGTTCAAAGCCAACCTGGGCTGTCTAGAATATTTTTATGGCCAACCTGGGTCGAGCCTTGTCTCCAGAAAATAAGGAGCAGTAAACAGAAAGGAGGAAGAGCAGGAGGAAGGACGACTACAGAGAACATCGATGCTCCACTGAACTTCTCAGGATTTATACAGTATGCTTTAAGGATTATAGTGTTTTCTTGTTCCTTTTGGTAGTTTTTAATACTAAGTTTATTATTTACTAATAAATATATTTTAAGATTTCTAAGGCCTTGACATGTTTAATGTAGGATATTCCGGAAGATATTCTTAAGAATTTAGTGGAAGAGCTTCCTCAGCCACGGAGAGTGCCTAAACGGCTGGACGAGTACACCCAAGAAGAAATAGAGGCTTTCCCCAGAGTGTGGACTCCGTAAGTCTGCATTCCCTTGGGTCTTTCCACTCTTCTGTTTGCAAACTGAACTCTGAGAACTGTGAAACCCTTAAAGGTGGCAGGAGCAAACAGTGTCAGGTCCCCTTTGCAACTCAGCAGCTCTTAACCTCAGACTCCAAAGGTCTGTAAGCCTTGTGACCGTGTGAGGTGAGGGTGGGGTGACTGTTGTAGTGGCACTCCACTGTCATCATCCTAAAGGGGGAATCTGCATTTTTAGATGGCTTCCTAAGACAGTGTCACCTAATGAAACTCCGTTGACTGGGGAATTTTAGTTTTGATCCAAGAAGAAAAAATCAAAATGTTTTTCTCTCTTCCACACAAATTTCCTGTACCTTATGTCCATTATGACAAGCCATCTCTTGTCTGATTGTCTCCAGGCTCTGACTTGGAAATACAGAGGATGTGGCATGTAACTTCATTTTCTTGGGCAGTGCCTCTTGTAGTCCTTATCTGGCTTGGGCTCTAACGTGGAAAGTTCTTTCACGCTGTGTCTCCTAGCATGGGTTGGGCATGTGTTTGTCTCTGTACTGTCCTGTGTTGCTCACAAGATTTCACAGCTCGCAGTAAGACTGTGTCCTTGTCTTGCTTAGTACTAAGCACAGCACCCAGCACACTACGTGAGCACTCGGCACGCTCTCACCAAGTGAATTCACAAAGATACCGAATGTTCTTCATCAGCTTTTGTACGTGAAGTTCAGACGCTCTAGGAGACAAAGAAACAACATATTTCAGTTTTTATAGCCATTTTTCACTACCCAGAGTAATCTAATTTATATCATTATTATTTGTCTTCCTATATTAATAACTAAATATAGCAAGAGGTAAGAAAGCGTTTACCATATTTTACATGTAATTACAGGTTCTTACCCTCTGAGGAACTAATAAGTTAGTATTGGTTAATCCCATTTTCTTATAAGTTGGAAAGTATCGGCAGAGAAGTGGAGTAGTCACTAAGATGGTGTACTAAGTGTGACTAAGGACTGAGCAGAAGGTAACTAGCTCCTAGGTCATCCTCCCAACTGGAGCACTGGAGCACTTTGTGCATCTTCGGTGAGCCGAGCTGTCTGTGTGTCAGCTACTGCTGCCCACAGTGTACGTACTGAACAGCCATTTGTCTGAGCAGCCCCACTCCTGGAGAAAGGACCTGCCACGTGCTCTCAGGGCTGGGTGAGAGTTCCCAAAAAATGAAGAGATGGATCCTTCCCTTACCAACTTCCACACTCAGGGTCAGACTTTACCTCTATATGGCTAGGTGTAAACCCTTCACTAAGCCTGGCTTCTCATCTGGACTCACACAGTATCAGCGAGCCTGTTTGTACATCGTGTTTACATAAAGTATCTAAGTAGGAAGAACACTGTTCCCAAATGTTCAGTTTTAATAAATTACAGCTAAAAAGTAAATAGTCTTTGAAGCTCCATCAAGTTGCCTTCCTGTAACAACATCCCATAAATATATTCCATATCTAATATTCTCATAGAATCCTTATCAAAAATAAGCTTATATTCATGACCAGCAAAATCGTGATAGCATTTTTTAACCAGATCTACCAGGGATGCAATTAAATCAAATATATCACCAACCACATTTTATGAACTTGAAGTTCTAACAATAATCTAAAGAGTTTATCTAAAGCAGTGTGGAAATACACTCACGTTCAAAATTAAGTCTATTTAATGTTATTAAATCAAACAATGCTGGTCACAACTGCTTCTTTTTATAACTGACTGTCTCTGTCTCCACTGTATAAATACAGAAAGGGCTTCTCTGCAATGATTTTTAAGGACTCTCAGTGGAGCCTGGAGCTGCTTGGCTTAGTCGCATTCCTACTGTGGGGATGGATTTTCCTGCTCTTTCACTTTGTATTCCCTGTAGCAGGAATACACATTAGACGGCAGGCTTTTCTTTATGGTTCATTAAAGTCTTTCCTCCTAAGTAGTTAGGCCATATGTTAACTTCTATTGCCAAAAGAGTAAATGGATATACATGTATTTAAACTTTATTGTGGTGGAGGTATAGTAATCATTTAACATAAATCATTCAAAATGTCATTTTCTCTGCATGCTAGAGCTGATATCAGGTCCAGTTAGTTTTTAGTGCATGGAACGCATGTGCCCAGGAAAAGCTTCCTAGCCGGCCAGCGCCAGCCGCTGTAGCACTGAGCTGTGCTGTCATCACTGTTGCTGATGACTTGACTTTGATGGAACTTTAAGTTTCAGTAACCACAAGGGATTGCCTTGCTGGCCTGTGCCATTCAGGTTTAGCACTTCAAGTTCTAGTGCATTTCTGTATACTTTAAATGTAGAATTAAAATATCTCAAATACCATTCAATTCAATACACTAAAAGTGGAATTTCTTACTATTGAATTCTCCTCTATGAGAAGAAGATCTCTCCTTTTGGAGGAAGAACTTACCTGAAATAGCTATTATTCCACCAAAAATAGATGATTCAAGAATAAAGTCTCCCTTTGGGATGTAATCATTAGAAATTAGTCAGGACCCACCTGATGGTGAATCTGCAGATATGATGGAAACATGTGTGCCTAGACCGCACCAGGCGTGAAGATACTGCAGATACTAGCAGCAAGAATTGTCAACCTAAATATTAAGCTAACTGGTGATTACTAAGTCTGATTTCATTTCATTCAAAACTACTACTCTTAGGGTTGCATTTGAGTTGTTTTAGTGCTTACAGAGGCTCTGGTCTCTTAGGCCTTTTCTCAGCATATGCTAACTCCATTTTGCCAAGTTACTGAGTAGTCATTTTTTAAAATAATGGTAGGAAATAAGAGGTGAAAGCTATGGATAACAAAATCATAACTTAAAGTCAAGCCATTTTCAACTGGCCATTCATCTGATTTCTTTCATTAATGGGAATTTATCATGTTAGTGCGCTTTACAGTACAGAACTTTTGTAAAGAAAATGCTGTAAGGTTATATTTTATGCTCGAGATAATATGAATAGATATGTGCCTGATTGATCACGTGCTGACTGTGCAGCTGATACTTAGACTACCTCCTTACTTATGAGAAGAAATTGAAAGGAAGAAAGAAGAAAAAAGGAAAGGAAAAGAAAGGGGAAAGGAAAGGAAAAAGGAAAAGGAGAAAGCAAGCAGACATCTGTTGCCTGAAATCATAGCTTTCAAGTGGACACTTATTTTAATACTATCATATCAGTAATTATTTCCATAATTGTTGCAGCTTTGCCAGCATATTACACAATTCCAATAATCATAGCCTGTGTGGTACTCTCATTGAAGTGGAAATTTTTTACTGTGTGGGCTAAAAATTAAAATTGGATCACTTTAACTTCTTTAGTTTTGAGTTTTGCATAGTTTTGCCGGAGAGCTTTTGTCTGGAAAGACTGCGTAAGTGAACATTTCTTAATCTTGACCTGCTTTGCATTTTACTCTCTCACTTGTTAGCTCAATGATGCTTTATATTAAACACAAGTCACCTTTGTAGAGAAACTGAGTGGAAAGTCTTAGCATCAGTGGTGCTTGAAAACGTAGAGTGAACCCCCAGATTCCCCGTGTAACACGTGCTACAGTGTATACATTGAGAAATGTGCCAACAGGAGAAGGGCAGAGAGGGTGGAGCTGAGAAGGACTGAGGGTGACCATGAGTGGCCTTCAAACTGTCTTTCCACAGAGTGGAATCAGGGTTAGAGCGTTTAATGAGTAACACACATGACACTAGGAAGGCAAAGTAGCTCCAGGTGCTGGGTACAGTGGCACAG
The DNA here is from genome assembly GCF_000001635.26 of Mus musculus. Lineage (NCBI taxonomy): Eukaryota > Metazoa > Chordata > Mammalia > Rodentia > Muridae > Mus > Mus musculus. Next base: position 55,535,270 of record NC_000081.6, on the reverse strand, counting down.
GAAACACCTAGGGAGCACTAGCTATAGCTAGTGACAGGAGCAAGGGGTCATTCTTAGTGCATGCCCTCAGAAGTGAAAGCCATTCAGCCTAATAATGTGCATATTGTCAATTTTATTGTAAATAATATTAAAATAAGTGTTTTGTCCATGTCCTTATAAAATGTGCATTCGCTCATAAACTTGAAGGTAGTGAAGAGAGATTTTGCCCTCTCTAATCCTTTAAGGAGCAGGGACCCAGGTAGCGAGCATAAGGGTTTTCTGTAATGTTGCTAGCTAGCCTGGTCATGTGGGCTTTCCCACAAGACTTAACTTAAATTGCTGTTCCTCACAGTCAGGAGCTATTTGGGAATTTGGGAAAGAGTATGTTGCAGCCTGTTTCAACCAGTCCAGCACTGGCCTAAACCGTAGATGTGGGTGGGGACTTGCAGTGCTGAGTTTTGCTCACATGAGGCCTTCTAAGCAGCTGCTCTGGGTATGAACAGATCAGCACCACTTGTTAACATAAAAAGAAATCTATTGTAAAGGGAAAAACCTTAGGAACTTAGGTTTTTTGCTTTCTTGTTTTTTTTAAGCACATAGACATACGTCTGGAGGTCAGTTATCTCTTGCCCTGGTGTGGGATTCAGGGGTAGGTCTTAGGTCATCAGGCCTTCACACTAGCACCTCTACCCATTGACCTATCCTACCACCCTGAGAAACTGAAGATTTTAAGTTACTAAATACATATATATTTAGGCACAGAAACTGTGGTTTACTTTGTAAAGTACTTTGAAATTGTCCCTTCTGTTTTGTAATGCTTTGGTTTGAATGTGTTTTAGAAGTTCTGCCATTAAGTGAACAGTTACTTCCATTTTAAAGTGGGAAATCTTCATTCAGGAGAAAATGAAAAAGTAGTTCACGAAGAAACACACACATTTTTTTTTAATCTTTCAGACCTGATGATTTTCGGATGTAGGAGAATGGAAATGATAGAACATTACAGCAAGAGACTGAATGTTTCCTGAAGTATTACCATGACCCAAGGCAGAGAGAAACCATGGGAACTCCCTGTGGGGAACACTCAAGAAGGCCAAGCCTCAGCAGGAAAGTGCAGTAGAAGATACTGTTTTACAGACAAGTCCTGTGTAACCTGCTTTAAATGCTACACATGTTAATAAAATGCTTATTTGGTTAGCTATTCAATGTCTCTTACTGAAAACATAGCCCCTCTATAACATGCAGTTGTAAGTAGCCAAAAATCACCATATTTGTGTATTTTCTCACAAAAGAGATTACTGTTCTTACACCTGTGAACAAGGCCCACCCTTCCTATTCCTGTCCTTACCTGTGGTGTATTATCCCCCATTCTGTAGAACTCATTATGCTGGCTCAGTGTGGATATGCTGCTGCCATCTTTTTCTGTGTCCTGAACAGCCAGTTCCGTTCTTTATGGTCTAAGGAGATGCTGGAGGATGTGGGCGGTGGAGGTTAGCTGTAGATGAGACTCCACTGATGCACCTACCATGCAGCGTCAGCCTTGCTGGATTGGAACGTTTTGGTGAGTGGCTGTTTTGACTCAACTTACTCCATGAACGTTAACTCCAGTGAGCCAATCGGTTCACCAAGCCATGCACAGGTGACACTTTGGTTTGTTGATGCCCTGTTAGGTCAGTCAGTCTTAGCAAAATCCTCACTATAGGTGTGGCTTTTTCCGTAGTTCCCTATTGGCTAGGCATCACATTCTGTACGTGCAAGAAGCCAGTGTTGTTTCATGTGGTGCTAGGAGGGCTGGTTGCTAGGGTCTGATAAAGACAAGGCTAAGTGTAGAAATGCAGTCTTTGGAGGAAGAAAACAGTTGGTCAAGGTAGTGAAGGAGATACCCATGATACTGTTCTCAGCCACCATCCTCTGGGCCTGCATTTTCTCTTCATAATACATGGGACAGAGCATTTGCATGCACACATACCAGGGGTCTTGCAGCTGAGTAAGTAGTCAAGTCATGACTGATTAGTGAGAGGATATAATCTCATTAGTCGTTTTATTGAGTGAGGATCAGCGCTATTTCAGTCATTTAGGAAAATGTACCATGGCAAACACCAAAGGTCTCAAAGTAAGCATGGAAGGACTGAAGAAATGTTACAAGTGAGTGAGTTGAGAATTGTGGTCAGAAGGGCTTGAGTTGGGTCACTGGGGTTCTCAGTTGCTGGTGTAGTTGAAGGTGAGCATTGGCCAGTTCTGAAGTCTACATGCATATGTTCTCAAGACGCTGGCTCACGTCTGACATAGGATGTATGAATCCAAGAGGTTTTCTCCTGAAGATTCTAATGCCAGACTTTGTTAGAAATACCTTTAAGAGTCCTTTCCATCCAGGCTGACAGAAGTCTGAGGTGATGTCTTCTCATTGATAATATCGCCTGGTTTCATCTTTCATTCATTTAGCTTTTTCTCACCCAGGATCTCGCTGTAGAAAGCCAATTCTGAACTTTTTAACCATATGTATGATTCTGTAAGAGTGTATTAATGCTTTCCTTTAGCAGAAAGAACTCCGACAGCTCTTTGCCCCACCATCATTTTACAAAGTGATTTTTTTTTCCCAAAATAGAAACAGAAGTTTCCATGTTAGGGCACTGGCTTTCTGTCAGCCATAACAAAAGCAAGAGAGTTGAAAGAATGTAATATCCCCAAGATTAACATTATTATCATTCAGGAATATACCAAGTGAAATATCAAATATCATAAGCATTGTTTAAATACCTAACTTGGAAAAGATTTAACAATGCAAGGAATAGGACTCTGCCTACTCAGGTGGTCAGTCATCAGTGGGGCTGGTTGTCATAGATGTAGCCTCAGATGAAGTCGGCATGGGTTTGATGAAAGAAACGTGAGTGAAGCTCCCTCCGCTTCCACAGAGCAGGAACGGTCCGAGGTACCCAGATGGGCGCTTCTCCACCATCAGCTTTCATGCCACGACCTTTTTTACCTTCAGTCGATGAGGTCATCTGGTTTTCCTAGTTCTACCTAAGCCTGAGTTTTTAGTGATCATGTTGAAAAGACCTTTGTACGAGTGTATTTTCCTTTAATGGAGGTGGGCCATAGACTTCACTTTTTTTTGGATGCCAAGTTCTTATTTTGTATTTTTATGGAGTGGCAAGTACTTATTTTATAAGGAGATAATGGATAATATAGAGAGAGATACTTAAGATTCCTGTTAGTTCTTATCTAGGGTCTATTTGGGGGGAAAAAAATCAGTTATCATTGTTTAAAATGATGACTGGACAAAGAGATAAAGAATATTTTCCACAGTGGGGTAAATCTTAGAAAAAAGCCAAAGCTTTAGTTAATCGTCAGTTTATTAAATGGATTAAATATTTATTCATTAAAATTAGTTCCATGATCATTATTTAATTTGGTTGGAATGTTTCAAGTAAGAGAAATTCTCCCCCCTACTGTTAAGGCAGTGGGTATCTAACCAGCAAAGGTTTTGCTGTGCAGGTCTCACTGACTCAGAGGCCATGGAGGGGTGCTGCTCATGGCTTGCTCAGCCTACCTTACAGAAGTCAGCATCACTAGCCCAGAGATGGCACCACCCACAATGGGCTGAAGCCTCGCTCTGTCACTAATTGAGAAAATGCCTTTCAGCTGGACATCATGGGGTCATTTCCTCAACTGAAGTTCCTTCCTCTAAGTAACGGTGTCAAGATGACACACAGAACCAGCCAGTACACTACGTAACCTTTCTGAGTCTCTCTGAACTGTACCACATGATGGCCTCCAGGAGGCTACTCATAAAGTAATGCTGCCATCTTTTAAGGTGATTGGACAGTAGAGTTTTTGTTCGTAGCTGTTGAACTAGGCCTAAAACAAAGCAAATCCCTGCAGTGCTTTCTGCCCTTCATCACTGCCCTTCCACGCTAGAGCTAGGCTCCTTCATTCAGCATGTGCCTTTCTCTCTATGCTGCAGCTGACTGTGTTGTTTAGCCACCTTCCCCTAAGAGGGGCTTAGTACCACATCCAGGCAGGAGCAAGGCTAAGAGGCAGAAATCTCCTGGCTAAAACCCCTTTGTGAAACAAGTAGGGAGACAAAGACCTGCAGAGCTTAGAAGACCCAGAGGGATTGGCAGCCAAGCTGGCCAGGCTGGAGTCTGGATTGGATAGAACTATGTTTAAGAAAGTGTCAGCTTTCCAAAACAGACATTAAGGCTTCGTGTCAGCCTAAGTATGATCACCTGCACACACAGAGATAGCATTTCTCTACTCTGCCCAAGACATCTGGACAGAGAGGGCCAAGTAGTTCTGCAGCCTCCCTCGATTCTGTTTGGGGCTTCACCTTGGAAGAATGTGAGTCTCAGATGGGCACCAGTAAAACAGATGCTCAGCTACCGTCAAGGGCCAGTTTTTACTAGGCTAACAGCCAGCAAGCTTCAGTGGATGTTTTTTACATGAAGGAAGCATTAATAGGGCCCCTGAAGAGACAAGCATTTGTCACCAGGCCATTTGGATGACAGGACCTCTTTGATTTCAGACAATCCTGTAGTTGTAGATTTAATTGCTTTTGCTGCCGTCAGGCTTCGGCTCCAAAGTTAATACCTGCGAAATGCTCACAGCCAGTGGCTTTGAGAAGATGGTGGGGTGGTGGGGTACACCTGTGCTTCAGGGGCTTCTGGAACTGAGCTCCAGTGCCTCAGACTGCATTAAAGCCATGCAAATGGGCACTTTGAAATTCCCATGCCCTGTGGCTCCAGCCGCAATCACTGAAAGACTGAAAGGAGTCCAGCTCTTTAGAGGGAATTCAGATCCACATAATCCAAATAAAATATTTGGATAACTTGTTAAAGAAATATTACCGGCAATTTTTCCCATTAGTGCACTGTTAGCCACATGGGGTGGAGGCAGAGCCAGGAAATCGTGCAGAAATGTGAATGCGTGTATTCTTCAGAAAGCTGACCTAGAGGTCTAAACTCTGCAAGTGCTGAATAAGCAAGTCCACACGCCAGTCTGTACTATGCTACCTTTACTCTCATCCATCCAGGCTACATTTGTGCCCCAATACTAAGCACCCACAGCAGTCTGAAAGGTGAGCCTGAGATGCATATGTAAGTGAAACAGCCCCCCCCCCCCTAACCTCCCTCCCATCAGCTATAGAGCCAATGGAGGAAAGCAGGTAAAATAAGATCATAATATGGAAGTTAAACCTAAGTTATGCATAGTTACTTACTAGTAGTATATACACAGACTTCATGTGAGGCCCCTCGGCTGTTAACACAGTAATCCTACAAAATCCTACACCCCAAAACAATGATTTTTATTCATATATGCACAAGAGACAAATGGAGTTCCACTGATTGTGACTGCACTCAGCGGGGCACTGTTGCACCAGTCTTGTCCAAGTGTCCCTGGGCCAAGTCTCCGGGAAAAGCAGGAAGGCACATGAGCTAGACTCGATGGGCGAGCTTATCAAACCACTGCTGCGTTCTATGTACTAGCGGACGTGGTCTACTGTGAGTAAAGTCATGGGCTTGGCAGGTCTTCTCCTGGAATGAAAAGAACTGGCGGGATGCATGCTTTATGTTTAATTTACCCAAAACGAAATGACAAGAGTGCTAAGAGGCATCAGGAGTGTCACAAGTAGGAAAGGCTTTGAGAAAAGCTTCAAGGAGGAACTTTATCTTGGACAGGAGACTCAGGAGACTTGAAGGCATACATGAGTGGCTCGTCTAAGTGCCCTAAGGCAGGAGCGAATCCAGCATCTTCTGAGAACTACGTGTAGAGCAGAGGTTATAATGGTCTGCCATTGGGGCAGGTAGTGGCCATAGAGTTGAGATAAGGAGTGTTGTAAAGCCATGTAAGGACTTTAAGGCTTTGGGAAGACAAGAGAGGACTTATCTTGGAAGGATTGTAATGGCTGAAGGATCAATAATTGACTAGAGAGAAGCAAGAACAGAAGCAAAGAGATAGTCAGAAGTGGAAGGGAAGCCATCTTGTGCCAAGGTAGCAGCAAGGATAGGGAGGAGACTGGTTTGTATGTGCTAGGTTAGACTAAGACTTCCAACAGGTTAGGGAATGGGAAAGATGACTGTCCCCACATCGTTCTACCTTCATCTTCTCAGTACCCAATAGCTCCCCTAGATCTCCCTTCCACAGTATACCATTAAGAGGGAATAAGGAAGAGAAGGAAACAGTTGGATCAGGCCCTGCTAGCCGGGGCCCGGGCAAGATGTCAACAGGATCTCTCCACATATACCCTTGCACACAGTGTGCTGTGCCAGAATTTGAAGTGGTGCCAGCTCCTAACCCTGGAGGCAACTGGGCAGCATCAGGCACAGCCGGAGAACAAAGGCGGCGGCAGCCTCATCCACTTACCCAAAAGTGGCCTGTATTATCAGCTTAGAGTTGGAATCCTATAGAGATGGACTGTACAGTGCAACTCAATTGTGTGTGTGTGTGTGTGTGTGTGTAGTATGCCAATACAAATCTAACACCGCTGCCCCATCCTAACAATGTAAACTCATCAAAAGTATTATCTTCACATTTCCCATATACACGTTCTTCTATAAATACTACGGAGAACAGACGATAAGAAAGTTCCTGCCCGCAAGGACAGTTCCCAAAGCACATGGGACTACGAACTTGAAACCAAAAATTGAAAGTTTTACATAAAGCACCACGGTCAATTCTAAGTTCACGAATACTAATGGCTATTCTGCGACACAGCTCCACCACTGCTGAAATAACCTATTTGTGCGAGGAGTTATCACGAGACCTCTATGGAAAGAACCTGTAGTATATTATTTGAATTGTTATGAAAGAAAATTCAGGGTAGGAAACATTGGACCAAACAGAAGCCATGCTGAGGTGTCTCTGAGGCCTGCCTGGGATTTTACAAGATAAAACGATAGGGATTCATAGCACTTTTTAAACTGCTAGAAAACTAAAATCCTGCCCTTGAGCTTTGAATGTTTGTTCACGACAAGGGAAGCCTAGTTCATAAGCAGTTTGGGGATTCCCGGCTCCTAATGGCACAGTGCACAAGCCCGTGCGTCAGTCTGTTACACAGTAAGCTGAGAACCATTGCATTCAGCAAAGTCCTTGCCCTCCTTTGATGCTTATTTTGCTGATGAGGACTTCTGGTTCCCCATCACAAGCTTCCCTGCTCTTCTTGATCCCTCGGATTCCACACCGTTCCTACATGGACTCTCTTTGGTCAGTCCTCTATATGTACTATTGGTTCTTGTTGTATAATGAAGTCTATGCCTTCAGATCCGAGCAAACCACTCCTAAGATACAGGCTTGTTTCTCCAATAGACTTTTCTTTCCCCGCCCCCCCCACGACCCCCATTTTTATTGGTTATTTTATTTATTTACATTTCAAATGTTATCTCCCTTCCCAGTTTCCCCTCCACAAACCCCATAACCTCTCCTCCCTCCCCCTGCCTCTATGAGGGTACTCCCCAACCCACCCACCCACTCCTACCTCAGCACCCTAGCATTCCCCTACCCTGGGAGCCTCCACAGGACCAAGGGGCTCCCCTCCCATTTTTTAAAAGATTAATTTTATGTATATGAGTACACTATAGCTGTCTTCAGACACACCAGAAAAGGGCATATGGTGGCTCATTACAGATGGTTGTGAGCCACCATGTGGTTGCTGGGAATTGAACTCAGGACCTCTGGAAGAGCAGTCAGTGCTCTTAACCTCCAAGCCTTCTTTCCAGCCTTCCACTAGACTTTTCTAGTCAAGATTTCCAAAAGTCTTTCAAATAAGGTGTCATATAAGACACTCAACCTTCATCTCTATTTGAGTCTTCTCTTTGTCATTTGCAGGTGTCAGAAATTTGGAGGGCTCATTAAATTGATCCTGCATCTAGCATCTACCACGTTTAACATTATGAGCCATCTGTTTCTGATAACAAGTCGCTGTGAGCTTAGCATCTTAAAGCAACACATATTTACTATCTCTCCATTATTGTGGGCAGGTATCTGGACCTAGTTAGCAGGGTCCTTTAAGGATCCATGAACAAGGTACTCTTTGGTGTGGAGTGTTAACTAAAAGACTGTGTTTGGACCCACTTAAACTCACTCTGGTTGATGGTAAAAATCACTCAGGAGCACCGACATTCTACCCTGATTCCACCCTTCTGTGTGCTCTTGATGGTCTCGGTATTCATTGCAAATGGGAAAGTGACAGGTGGCAACCATGCGACACTTTTTAGCTTTGCATTTTGAAACCACTTTATTAGTAATAACATGTCTTGTAGCCATACAGAAGCAATCTGGGAAGTGACGACCTAATTCGCATCTTAAACGCAGAGAAAATAAGTTTAGCTGTGTCCAGCTAGTCTCAGACAAGGAGCCAATAGGCAGTGATTGACGTGTGCTAAGTTAGGGTGATGGAAACTCCAGACATAATGAGTTGAGGAAAGAATGCAAGGCCAGCAGCTGTGAAGCCGGCATGTTTCAAGGAGAACAGAACAGATGGTGTTTCCCATGCACGGCTGCATTAGCTGCAGTCAGTGCCTGTCTGGGTAACACAAGTGTAAAGATGGAGCTGGAAGTGGAGCTCAGGGGTAGGGAGGCCTCATGGATCTAGAGTATGTGAGGCCCTGAGCATTTTAACTGCACCCAGCTTTTGAGCTTTACTGTGGCTCCTCATCTCCAATGTTGGAGCTGTCTGCTTTAGAGACAGCACACATTTGAGTGGAGCGGACATAGACCCTACGGTGACCCTCCTGGAATACCACAGGCACACAGTGACGGGGAGGTTTCTTAATGGGGCTTCTGCTTCTCCTTCCCAAGTCTAGTAAGTGGAGAGTTTGTAAAAGGAACTTTATGTGTGAAGTTCAGTGTTGTCTGCCTCCAAACTTCCCAGTTCTTAGGCAGGATGGAAAAGTATGTATGAGAAAAAGAAGAAGAAGGAAAAGTGTGAATATTTGAAAAGTCTGATTTTCTTGACTCTTTACATTCAAATACCATCCATTTTTTTTATAGTGAAAGCCATGTTGGTTGGTGATGCTCAAGAGATCAATTTTAGAATATTAGAATATAATCAGGATGTAATCTTATTAAGATTCACTGAGTTGGGACCAGTTGACTGCTGAAAACTGAAGACAAATATATGTTTGTTATTTATACTTCCATTTCTGCCTTACTTGTTATTTGTATTTAAAAAAATTCAGTGCTCATTATAAACCTTTATATATTTTTATTGTATAGATTTCATTATAAAACTTCTTTCTCATTAGGTGAATAACATCCACTTTTACTATATTGGTTATGAATATTTTCTAATCAACAACAAAAAAGAAATTAATAAGAACAGAAAAGCACAATAAAATACAAAGAAAGATCAAGACATCAGTAAATTGCAAGCACTGCCATCCTGGGAGAGTACTGAGCCTGATTCCCCTTTCTGCCTTTAAAGATACTGCTTTCCAGCATCTTTCTAAATATCAGTGGGGCATCCTTTTTTCTTCCCCCAGTTCCTATTATGATGAGAATATTAAAAGAATACATTATCATGTGACATTGGGTTGTGTTATGAAATCCTCTGTGGTCTTTTTTTCTATTAATGCCTTAAAGTTCTGAGAGCATAAATCTGTTACAAAAGATTTTCCAAACAATACAGAAATAGCTAAATATAACACATAAGGCATTTTTAAAAAGAAGTATTTCCCTCATGGTCCCAAACTCACAAAAATCACAGCCACTCAATCAGTGAGCAAGCTGAACACTTGGTAGTTTTTTAAATTTCAGTTTTTCAATATGGGTGGGTGAAAAGAATATGAGATTAATATATCTCTAATTAATAATTAGATAATGGGAAACCATTATATTTGTGTACTTATTTTTTTATTCAAGGCATCCTAAAGAGGATAGCAATTCTCTAAAGTGAGCTGAGCCCTTCTTTCCCTTATTGTTCCCAGTACCACACCAATCAACAGCCATGATTCAACACCCATGACTCAGCAGCTTTCTGAAACCAAATATTTTGGTTATACCTTGGAAACCTCCGCTCTTCATTCGAATGCAGCTTCTTAGTGAGGACTGGCCCAAGAGATTCAACCTGAACTGGCTGTGTGAGCCTACCGAGTCACCCCAGCCAGCCAACCCAGCTCTCCCCAAAACAATCACGTGCCTCCTCTGCAAAGATCAACAACCTAGGGGATGTCATTGTGTTTACACAGATTCCTCTCCTTCCTCACATTTCTGTCTGTCTGTCTATCTCTCTGAAATCACCATTCACCCAGATTCTCCGTCTTGAAATCCTAAGGCCATGCTTGCCTTCTGAGTGTCTACCACACACATCCCATCAGACATCACATTTTACCCGTAATCCTTTTTAGACTGTCCACAGAACAGCCATCTCCTCTTATGGCCCTACCACTATACTGCTGGTGTAAACTCTCTCATCACTGAAACGTAGTAGGAGGCAACATAGTCTCTAGAGGGAAGGGCTCGTAGAAATCTATAGAAATAAATGAGTCAAAATTAAAAGTCCCTGCTTTGTCTCTTCTTGTTTCGGTGCAGGTTCAAATGTGTGCCTTACTTTCTGTATTCTGACACTTTCTATGATGGGAATGCTTATCTTGACATATGGAAATCAACCTTCAGCAGTGTGCCCAGAATCTAAGCTCACATGGGGGTTCCTCACTGAATGTTCCTCTTCATCCCAGTCTATCCTATAAAACCCCCAAACTGCTCCAAAATGCTAGTTCCAATCAGTCAGTTTAAAAACTCTTCAATGACAGAATTTGTGTTGCCCCTAGGTAACATGAGCATTTTAGCATAATCTGGTCCAAGTTCTCTTATTCACCAGCACACCAACATGGCTGACTGCATGGCAGATGATACTTAAAATGTGATGGCTGGAATTTATATGCATGATAAGATAAACACGGGTACACACCAATGAATAAACTTAAGATTTAAATATTTCCCTCACATCCTGAAATATCTAATTTAACTTGAATTTGCAAGCTGCTTCAGAAGCTGATCTTTCATATTTCTCGTCTCCTATGTCTTCTGCCTCATGTCTAAAGAACATTTGTCCTGCTAGAAGTCTGAACAATTGAAGCTCCAGAATTAGATGCTTCTGAGAAGTATCTCACAAATACTGATGGAGACATTTTCAGCTGACAGACAGTCTGAGATGTGATAAAGATTACATTGTATAAGATCAGATATTAGGACAAGTCAGATGTATCTCCTAACATGAGCTCAACTCAGGACAGCTGAAAGAGAATTCTTGCCAACTCACCAGTGTCTTGGAATCTTCATATTACTGACTTCCATTTCCATTATTTTATGTATGTATGTATGTATGTATGTATGTATGTATTTATTTATTTATTTATTTATTCATTTATTACCAGTTTAAGAATTACCAACCCACATATCCACAAGTAGCCTCTACAAGTTAGAAGGGCATCATATCTTCTGCCAGAATGCCTGGACTTAAATTCTATCTGTAGGTCTTGAAGTAAGTTAGCTAGTTTCTCTGCACTTCTACATCTTCATTGGGAAAATCAAGATGCTTGTGAACTGGCTTTTGTGTCTCCATAAGGCTGAGATGAGTGACAGCTGAAGTGGCAGCTTTTAGCGCACCTTGCCAACCAACCTGGGTCTCTTCTGCTTTGTGGGCAAATAGTTGCACTTCTCCCCATCATTGAAAGAAACAAAAGTCACCTAATTGTCTTAAGTCTGTAACACATGAATGGAAACAGTGTGTGTGGCTTCTGACACAAGCTCAGAAAGGAGTCTAAATGTCATTTTCTACTGCCACAACAACCACAGATGTGCATGTTGAGACTAGAAATATCTAATATTGAAGCAGAGCAGAATTCTAGATCCAGATATACCAGGCAGATGCCCTGAGTGAGAGAGCAAGAAAGAATCGTTCATCAGTCCAAGTCCCCACTCGGCTCTCCTTTGCCATTAAAATTCATCAGCCACACAAAACACATTAGTAGGCTAAGAACATCTATCTCTGGCAGAACACCTAGATTTGAACTGTCACTCTGTGTTCAGTTGCTAATTTTTTTGTGCCTAGCCCAACTTGACAATGCATCAACTTTCTTGTGGTAGGCCTTTATTTGCCCTATGTAAACTTAAAATACACTAGACTATGGAGTTTCCTCTTTTTATAATGTCTTCATTGAGTCCTGTGAAATTAGATTTAAAATCTAAGTCATTAAGTGCTTGCATTGGTCTCCCGGCTTATCTTGTTCCCTCTTCCATTCCCTCTCTTATCAAGAAGACTCCTCTCACATGACAAGCAACTCCTGAAAGAGCGCACTGAACTCAGGGTGTTCTACTCTCCTCCAGCATTCTGCTTAGCTCCATCTCTCCACTGATTGGTCAGAGGCATTCTATGTGCACCCAATTAGAAGCATTTGCAGTCGTCCCTACCTCACCCCCCTCACTTCTATCCCAGCGCGTTTTCTGTCTCCGCATCACTTCTCATAAGTCTGAATTCATTTACTGCTCTCCTCATGCATTCTGAGTCTCTCTCCACAGTTCACATCTCTTTTGTTCTTGTTTTCAGCCTCAGACTTAAATCAGCAATGTTAGAGGCATGCAAAGATGACGCCAGAAAGAAAAGGCAAAGAAGAAAGGAAAGGTCATCCTGAAGTTTTTGAAAGAAACAGAGATCCTAACAAATGTGATGGAGAGTGTGAGGAGGAAAGTTTTTCCCCATGATAGGATGGCCTGTTACTTTCAGAAAATGGCGTACACCTATAAAAGAGAGACGTGCATTCCTGCCAAGATAAATGAGCCAGTAAAACGTGCTCCTGAGAGTCAGCTTGTATTACAGGCTGTGTATTATAAACACACACATCCAGAATCCGAGGTACATCTTTTATTCTGAACATGGCACTCAATAAAAAGCCGAGATGCAGGGTCCAAGTGATGACACACGCTAAGCAAATGAGACTTTGCTGTTGCTTAAGTAAACATATTCAAGTCACCAAATCAAAGCCAGGTCATTTGTGTGTGTGTGTGTGTGTGTGTGTGCAAGCCAAGACTGCTGTGAAGAGATTAGAGTCTCTAATGGCTTCATCTTTTGTAAAAACTGAAAGTCTTTGAAGTAACACAGTATTAGACCATTTGTTCTTACCTAACTCATCAAAAACACACAGACTATTCGTCTTGATCGTCATCATTAAATGTCCCAGACAGAGGAACCGGACAGAAGACTGTTATAGAGCAATGTATCAGCTTTCCAGCTGCTTAAATTGGAGGAGTTCTCCCAGGGGATTCTAGGTTCAACTATGTGGATATCCCTTGCATTATTGAGCAATTCCTACTCCTTGCTGGCCCTGTTTTTCTGTGGTAAATTTCAGCTGGGACATAAAGGTTTACAGGCTACATGCTCTCTGGCTTCCTTCATTACACCAGAAAGCTACTTATTTGCCTGGGTCATCCAAGGCACCCACATACATGATGCCGGTTGGATCATTTGTTAGCAAGACTTCTTCTCTCTAGTAACAGAAACCAAAGGCAGCAATGAAATCTGCAGAAGGATAGAGGGGGAAAAAATGTGACTCAACAGACACCCTGCTTTTTCTGAGTCTTCTCCTGACCCAGACAGAACCTAAGTTAGGTTGTAAATGAAGCCACCCAACTTTCTTAAAATGGTTGTTAGCAGGGTCAGGCAACTGAGGAGTTGGGTCTCACACAAAGATATGGCTTTCATTCTTTCCTAGTTCCAACCAGCAAATAGAGCCGAACAGGGGATCCTAGTCAGACCTAGGTTTCCCTAGGAGAATTCTTTCAACTTAAGAGGCTGGGAAGGTGACAGATACAGTGCTCCATATTGATCCTCTTTCAGGTTTCTCGGTTTGGACATTCAGCAGTGACTACTGAGATGTGCTTTAGATGAGTTAGGTGAGAACAAATGGTCTAGTATATAATAAACTAATAGAACTCAACTATTTTTTTTAACACTTAAGAGTTTTCCTTTGGAATAAAAACAAAAGAAGTTCTAGTTTAAGGTCTAGAGTCTCTGGGATTCAATTTAATTTCCTCTTTACCATCTAGAGCAGGGGTTCTCAACATGTGAGCTGTGGCCCCCTTGTGGGTCCAATGGCCCTTTCACAGGAGTCACCTAAGACCATCTGCAAACAAGGGTATTAAATTATGACTCATACAGTAGCAAAATTGCAGTTATAAAGAAAATACTGATATGGCTGGGGATCCCCACAACAAGAGGAGGTGTATTAAAGGGTGGCAGCATTGGAAGACTGAGAAGCACTGCCTTAGAGGTCTTCAGGGATGTCTTAGTACAGACAGGATGTCTTCTACACAGAGGAGGGCGTTCTGTGGCTAACCACTGTCTTAACCACTGAGGACAAAGGGATGAAGGAGTGAGAGGTAGAATAAATGTTTAGCTACAGGACCACAGCTGTTCCTTTTGAGATCGACAGTCAACCAAGACCACAAAGGCTGACAGTGACGTTCAGAAGTTTCAGAAGTTAAAAGAATCCACACATGGTGTTTTAAGTTTTTATTTGCTTATAAAAAAAAGGATAAAAACAAGTCTTCAAAAACATATCTGCATTTACAAAGCAATCCCTGTAAGTCGAGGAGAGGCAAGCCCTGAAACACACTCCTGGACAAATGATCTGCCAAAAGATGGGTCTTTTCTGCATCGGAACTGGAAGGAAGTCATTATTTTATACGAATCAAGACTACTGGAAAACAGACTCTATGGTTTTGTTTTTAATTACAGAATCGAGAAAGGCTATATTCTAGCTCTTATTTCTGAACACCCGTGAAAACCAGTTACTGAGTAATCTATGAGTTAGACAGATCAGGTTAAACAAGTAGGAGGTAGTTTCCTCAGTGATGGTGTTATTCAATTACCAGCAAGGTCACTGACATGGGTACAGGGACAGTGGTATAAACTGGGAATCTCTGAATTCGCTCTTCTGCTGATAGGGCCCCAAATTCCCTCTGATATAACCACGCTTCTCTTATTAATTTTACAACTTGAAATGATGTAACAGAGAAGACACTCCAGGGTGTATCCTTCTCAGCACTCTTCATTGGAAGAAGTCCAAAGTAACTGGTGTACAGTTAAAACAGTGTCACAGAAAGGGGCGGTTTCAAAACACAATTTTTAAAAAACGGTAATATTGACGTTATCCACAGAGGAAATATACCCCATACCATCAGCCCTGCCTCCCTCTGCAAAGTAGAGGACAAACCACGTGACAGCATTTGGTAAGTGAAGCTCCAGAAGAGGGCCTGCCCCTGCTCTTCAAATGTCTCCTGAGGTCATCAGATGCCTGCGCTCCACAGATCCATGGCCTCCTGCTCGTCCTGGACCGGTGTGAACTCAGGCTGATCAGGATGGGACACTAAAGAGGAAAAGTGGGGGTGGGGTACTGATGGGGCCCAGGAACCATAAATGGATAATCTCCCCTATCTGGGTCCTTAGGGACACAGATTTGGTCAATAAAGCAGAGAGGTGCAATGTGTGAGGAGAAAGCACTCACTGCCGAGCCTGCTATGCCGCTTCCCCAGGAGGCTTTATAGTTGTTAAAAGGAGGAAGAGAAAGACAAACTAAACAATGGAGTTAGAAAACTGGAACCATGGCCAATTGCTTAAATACCGGATGTTTTTTATTTACAAAAGAAACCCTGAAATACAGTAGAATCGTAGAAGAAAATATAAAATTAAAAACCCAGTCTCGTGTTACAAGTCCATCACCAGGGGAGAGTGGAAAGAAGGGGATGCCAAGAGAGGGAGGTGGAGCAAAAGAGCCAGGAGGAAGATACTCATCCTATTGTGTGGAACAGGATAGAGCCTCAGTAAAGTGGCCTTTGGGATAGAGTCTTGGTTCAGAGGCCCAGACCTCCATTCAGATTGACCGGAAGTCTGGTTCTACTATGGTTGATTTATGTTACTTTGTTGCACTTTGTTATACTTTGTTACAATGTTATCACTCCAGCATGTCTGGAGCCGGGTAGGCAGGGGACTTGAAAGTCTGAGATGGAGAAGCAGGTGAGAGAGGAAAGAGGTGACCACAGTCAGGGGCAGGAGCTTAGTAGTGGTGGTGAACCACTTGTGTATCCATAGCCAAATCCCCAGGCCAATGCAACCAAAGGCAGGATTAGCACTTCAGTGCTGGTAATCATTGTACGGGATGAGATCTTAAGGGACAGGGGACAGATTTGAGAGGACAGGGAGGGAAAAGATGAACAGAAAAAAAAAAAAAAAAACACATCAACAAAACTTGGACCAATTTCTCTGGCAACTAAGGTTAAATTTCTCTTAAAAAGGAAAAACGTGCATTTGCTGACTAATCTCCTCACAGACCTAGAGCGGGTCTCTGAACCTCTCTCTCGATAATTCAGAAAGGCCCCAGGGTGAGCAGGCAGACTGCTGCCATGTGTGGGAGATGCTTCAGCTCTCAAAATCTCAGCCTATCACTTAGTGATGAAGCAAAAACAGCTGGCAACTTTGATCTTAAGACCTTTCTTGTCACATGGTGGGCAGATGTCATCTAAAAGAATTTTGGGGACCTCGCTTATTATGGGGGGAGAACTTAAACAGAGAGTGAAATTTTGCAGGAGGTCACGGGCACACCATAACAGAAACAGCATGGAAAATATCTAAATGTTCAACCATATGTGACAAGTGACCCACTAGGAGGCCAAGTCTTTATGGGTCACCATTTGGCAAATGCTCTACCAATATGCTATATCCTCAGTCCAGAAATCAACATTTAGAAGCAAAGAAAACATGGCTGCGGTGTTATTTAAGTCTCTCCTAAGGGATGTGAGTAGACTGTGCAGTAATTTGCACTCTAAAGATGATGTAAGGGAGTATGGAGCCCAGGTTCTGCTGCCCTCCCTGTTTAATTTCCACCACCACCACCCCCCCACACACACACAGGTTAGTATTAACCATTGTATAACTGGGCAAAGCCCTCAAGAGACTGGCACTTACCTCCAACGCCATAAGCAGAGCACGAGGAGGGGTCACAATACCCAGGCTGGCCAGAAGGACCCTGAGGTCCAGGTACTCCCAGGTGGCCCGGGGGACCCCTTGGTCCAGGAGAGCCAGGTGGCCCAGGACTTCCAGGACGACTTTCCCCTGAAGGTCCTGGGAAGCAACCAAAGGCGAAGAGTTTGTCATTTATAGCAATAGAGTAAGTTTTGAGACCACCATGAAGTAAATTAACTTTAAAAGAAGCAACCTCGTATGTCTCAACCATTGGGGGATTCAGCTGTTATATTCACTGCATTCTTTTCCCTAGAATCCCTGGGCAACAAATCATACCAGAATCACATGTCCTCCTCAAAGACAATGCCTGTAATCAGCTCCAGAATTAGGAGCAAAATGTATTCTTCTCTATGTCCCCTTGAGCATTGTGGGAGACGGAAGAGGCCATCTCAAAACTCTATTTTCTCAATGGAGCTCTGTTTTCCAACACGGCTCCTCATGAACCCAATCTGAGGGCCAGCACACATGTGCACACCCATGAATACACTCAAATCACAACCTCAGAAAGCTAAAATTGTTGGGTAAATTAGTACCGGCTTATGATTTCAGCTAATTAAATTAGTTAAGGTCTAAAAACATGATCCTGGAAGAGACAAATGGGGATGTAGTTTAAAATTGGACCCAGCACATTAGTCTAAATTTCCTTAGGCCATCTTACATCAATTAAGAACTATGAATGGAAATAAGGGGTGCTTAAAAAATTGTTTTTGAATTCAAGAAATTTGTTGGCTTAGTGTTTTTGTTTTGGATGCCTGCTGAATTTTAGGCCTGGTTTTCCTTTGATTAAAAGGTGTTCTTCAACTGGAAATAAAGTCACTCAAGCCCCGCCCCTTGGTGAGGAGGTATTGGCAGCTCATGGCTGTGGTGAGAGCAGACATCAGTTTGTTTGTTTGTTTGTTTGTTTGTTCAGGAAAGTGGCTCTTGAGAGGCTACTGCATCTGAGCACATATAGGAAGCACTAAGTGGATCTGGTAGCTTTTTTTAAAAATTGAAATTAGAAGGGAAAAGTGGCTTTTAGGGGGAGTAGATAAGCAAAAATCTGAGAGGGAATGGAGGTGAATTTGATCAAAACAAATTATGTGTGTATATGAAATACTCCAACCATAAAAAAAAATGAAATCCCACTCGATTCGCATTGAAATGAGATATAGATGCAAGTAGCCCTTGCTGTTTGAGTAATGTGATGTCTCCAGGTCCGTTCAATTTCAGCCGGGCAGTTCTCACCACCCACCCATGATACCAGTTCCTCACACAACTGCTAGGAGGATTTACAATCAAGATGGACCCATTGCCTTGGGGCTATGGCTTAGAGATGTATTCCCAAACCACTGTCGCGTTGGAAAGAAAAGTCTATAAGCTTTTGACTCAATAAGCTAAGAGGGGGGTTATAAATACAATAAGACACAAGCCCATGTTTCCAGTGACAACTCGGCTCATCTGGAGATAATTTGAAAAACATGATATTGTACTCAAGACTCAAAACTTCCACAAAGCTCATTTGGCAAGACAACCACCGCAGGAACTACCAATGTTCTCCAAATTCCCTTGGGTTTCTCTTGATTTCATGCCTCCCTTCCAGGTCAGCTGAGGCTGTGTGACAAGTTCCAGCCAAGGGGAGTATAACTGGATATAAGGCATCATAATATTTAAGAAGTTGAGATTGATGGGCCTTCCACATCTTTTTCTTGGAGGGTAACTCATGATCGACATCATGTGGTTAAACTTGGGGGAGTGTTTATCTCAGACACAAACACATATGCAAATGTAAAGTAACGCTTCCTTGTGCCACCAAGCACTTGGAATCTATCTGTTGCTATAACCTCACTTAGTGCATTCAAGCAAAACAAAACCAAATGTGCTGTAACCTTTGAGACTGACATAATGGGTGGACTGTAACCAGTGCACTGGCCTTGCAATAAAATACATGAGAAATATAGTTATTCCAGCTGACATAAGGATGGAATGTGACTATTTTCTGGACCTTTGAAGTGATCATAAAGATTTATGCCTTATAATTTCTGTTAGGTAGAAAGATTTACCTGCTGGCCCAGGGGGACCTCTTGGGCCTTGAGTTCCAATGCCTGGATTTCCTTTCTCTCCTTTGACACCAGTTAGACCTGTTTCAAAAAGGGGGAGGCAGACAAAAGTTGCCTTCAGAATTAAATCTTAGAATTTATATTTTACAAAGGTACTTTTCTGGTGAGGATGACGGAGACAGTTTAAGGTGACAGGTATCATAAGATTTCAGGTTAAACTCTGACATGGTGAGCTTATACAAAATCACATTACAGGTGGTCACATTGCAGCGATATTTTCCCCCTCCTTCCTACTGAATTGTTTCGGCCTGCCAGGAACAGGCCTGCCATTGCGCACAGCAGACCCCTCGGTGTACGCAGTTGGCAATCCACAAGTAGTACAATAAGAATCACAAGTGGACGTGTCTAACATTTTCCTTTGGCTCCACCCCATAATATAACTTCGAAAGGCATGAATTATAATTAAACAACAGAGATCTGACATGCATGACTTTCCATTAAGAAGTTGGAAGCCTCAGCAAAGCCTGTGTTTGATTTGGCTGATTCAATCCCATAAACGTCTGAACCTATTTGAGTTTCTTTTCCACTGGGCAGACCTCTCATTCCAAATAATTTACAGTATTTTTTTTTTGAGACAGCTTCTCACTATGTAGTCCTGACTGGCCTGGAACTCACTCTGTAGATGAGGTTGGCCACGAACTCACAGAGATCTGCTTGCCTCTGCCTCCTGAATGGTGGGGTATACTACCCTCCCTGTCTCGATCTTCAGTATATTTAATAAACCACACAACTCAAACAGGTAAAATATCATCACAGTCAATATACTCTGGCACATCCTTATCCAATCATATTCTACAGCAAGACCGCTGGATGGGTGATAGCCTCTTTAGATGTACTGGCCTCAATCCAAGACAGGCTAGTATTGTATTAGTAGCAGGTTCCACAGCTCACATAACAGCGTCTCTGCTACACAGTGTTCAGGTGCAACAATGCTTGGGAAGATTGGGGTGCAAAGCAGCATCTCTCTTTAACAATGCTCTCTTTAAGTAGTGTCTAATGGACTGAGACTGGAGGGAAGTGTCAGTCAATTAGAATAGTAAATGTGATAGGTAGTGGTATCATAAAGGACTTACAAGTTCAAGTTACAATAGCCTTTCCTTAGCGTAAGTGTAATACATATTCACTATAGACAAATTTGAAGTAATAATCAAGAATTCCGACAGCTGGAAATAGTGTTTAAACATCTTAGCTTCTAAGTTTTAAAAAAGGAAAGGGTTGGTATAGTCCTTGTTCTGGAAATAATGACTAAGGAGGAAAGCAGCTAGTGGTGAACAGTTTTTAAATAATGCATGTATAATGATTGGCTATGCAGTTTGGCTATACTCTGCAATCTTAGTAATTATCTCCTGGGGTCCAAATACCATGGTATCACTGATATAAAAATCTCTCCTTTCTGAGTAGCAATCATCTAATGAGCCAACTACTATGGCACTTCACAACACCCATTCCTACTGCACATGGCCTTGGCGGTGCTAAGTGATCCCAATAAAGGACAGCACTTCTGTCACTGCCCTGGACACCAAACACCATCCAACCCATGCCCAATATGCACACATCCAATTGTGATCTCCCTTTGAGAAGCTCACAGGGACGTAAAGATTTCTGAAAGATAACTATCATCTCCTTGACTTTTGAAGGCATGCAACTAACTCCAATAGGCTTCGCCTCATGCCCAGTTGCTAACCAAGCTGCCAGACAGAAAACCCCCCTTTGTAAGTGTGTTACTTTTGTGTCACAGTGACCAAAGTACCAAACAGAGGCACATTAAAGGAGACAAGGGTTTTCAGGGCTCACAGGTTAAGGAGCTATGGTCCTTCTCACTGGAAAGGCCATGGCAGAATTCATGGTGGCAGACTCGTGCGGCAGACCCTGCTCACACTGTGGTAAACCACAAAACAAAGTAATCTGGCTGGAACCAGGGTTAGCTATAACCTCCAAATCCCTAGCCACCACCTAAAGTCTACTTTACAAATAACAAGTGTCAGGCAAGCACTGAAACCATGAGCCTCTGCAGAAACTGCAGATCGAACCCCCCTGTAGACAGCATGCTGCATATGAGTTTAGAAGCTATCTGGAGTTAGTTCATCTCAGCTGGTGAAGGTTCCTACTTCTCAGGGTTTGGGGCCTAAAATGAATCTCCATGTTTAGAGACATTCTCCTCTTCTTCTGTCAGAGTCCCATGGCTACCTGTGTGGGGAGCCTCTGATAGCGAAGGAATTAAACAGAAGAAACCATGGATGACTAACCCGAAGCTGTTCCTCACTAGCATCTACCCAGTGACTCAGACCCCTTATGACCTTAAGTTGCAGGAGCATCTTGACTCGCTCTTAGCAAAAGAAATTAGCTGGAAGGGACCTCCGGGAAAGAATCCTGAGCAACAGCAACCCCCTTTCCTGACTTACTCATCAGAAAGAAAAAGGCAAAGGAGATACAAACTGGAAAATCTGGCTGCTTTGATTTTGGAAATCAAGAGAGAAAAGTAAGTATCATTTGGTGCTATCTAAAATGCAAGTAATAACAACAGATAGAGAACCTCACGAAAATATCCACCCCATGGAAATGCCTCAGAAAAACAAAAGTTGTAAAGATACAAAGCTATATTGGTAGGGAAATTTTGGTTTTATTGTCCTTCAAGTTTTTGTAAACTCCACACTCCTCTAGGTTTAGACTAGTATGTTTTAATATTTGTCTGTGTACACATATGATTCACATAATGGAGATTAGTCATCGTTATCACACCTGAACTAAACTGTATCCCGCCCCCTCCCTGCCTCCATCTCTCCATTAATAAGTTAATAAGAAGTGAAATTAAAGGGTCAAAGTTAGACCAAGAGATGCCTTTGCAAGCCTTGTAGACCTGGATAAAAGGCAAGAGAATCAAGAGTCCTAAAACATGAGTCTGCAGCTGCTCATGACACAAAGATATTCTTTACAGAGCACAACAGTTACAGTCCATAACAAAGGTTTTAGGTTTTTCCTTTTTTTCAAGGCTGAAAGTGAGACCATTTAACAACGAAATGAGGCCCCACAAGCTCAATGCCAGTGTCCTTTCTAGGAAGAAGCTGGCCTTCCTTAGTACAGGGGATATTCCCTCCCAAAATGCCCCAAGTGTCCAGCAATTCCTCATTTTGAAGTTTCAACTCAACCCTTCGTCCTAATTGTAACAAGCAGAGCCACAATGGGTCCAACAGGTCAAGGGTTGTCCATCTTATTGTGACTACATCCCAGCACTCTGTGTCTTCCACATGACACACAAGTCAAAAAGGTTTGTTGATGGACAAATGATGAATTTTCTACTCTCATGGCTTCCCTACAGTCTTTTCAATCTCTGACCACATCTAATTGCTTCCTTTTGTGTCCATCTTGCCCCCACACTAAGAGCCTTCTGACTGCTGTCACCAAACCTTATTTAGCTCTTTTGTATCAGACCAAGTGAGAGTCTCACAGTGAAAAGGTGGCCCAGGATTTATGGACAGCAACTAAATGAGGGCCTGCCTAAACCAACACTCAGATACTTGTAACTAAGCACCCATGATCACTAAGGGATGAACAGTCAAGTTGAGGCTGATGCTTCAACTCTAATTCCCAGCTCAAAACCGATTTTTACCCTTCTAGTTCCCTGTGTGTCTGTAATCCTAGCACTTGGAGTTATAGTTAAGAGGATCATAAGTTCAAGGTCAACCTCGGTGACACAGTGAGTTTGATGCAGCCTGAGCTGTATGAGAGACACTGCGTCAAAAACTAAAATTAATTCTTTGTTATTAATTGTTGATGTTTGGCCTGCTGCTGTGCATTGTAACACTAAATTCTGTACCAGAAGGTCTGGGCCTACAAGTAAATTCTCATGTATACAAGATTTTGTTGTGCAAACCTTGTTCCTTGATTTTCAATTATTGGTTAAATAGAATTGGTTACAGCCAATTACTTGAGGGATTAGAAATAGGTGGGTTTTGAGTTATCTGGTGTGGAGGGGAGTGAAGAGAGAAGGGTAAGGAGAGACCAGGAGAAGGAGGAAGTATGAGGAGAGGGGAGGAAGCCACCATGAGGGGAGATGGGCCATGAGCAGGTAGCTAGGAGTCACAGCTAGGGTACACCACTGGGGAGGTAGCCAGGACAGCAGCTAGAAAAGTAGATTAGGGGTTATCCCCAGTATTTGTCAAAGCCAAATAAAATAACTATAGTCTGAGTATCGTTCATCTGTAAGCTAGTCAGGGGTAAGCTTAAATTGGTTGTACATGTTGGCGATTAATATATATTATAAAATATTTTGTAAAAGATTGTCAAACTACAATTGGTGAATGCCAATTCCACTGTAGGCATTGATAAGAAAAAATATGGCTGATAGTGTATAAGGTATTCTTAAACACTACTTCACCAGATAGAAATGCCAGGTGGTTCACATATCAAGCTCATTTTTAGTCTTCACAAGCACTAATGGGGCTTGATTCTACTACTAGCCCTGAAAGAGAGCTGTAAAACTGAGGCCAAGTTTCCTGGCTTTAAGGAGGACAACAGAATCATGGTTTCGACTGAAGCATGCTGGGATGTGCACTTCTATGCACTGCCAAATGCATCCTCTACCCCTGATGCTGGACCTGGGGTTTGTTGGTTCTTATTAGGGTTGTGCTTTCCCAGCTGCCCACTGAATGGTCTACATGGTCCCTCTACCTTCAACTCAGCAGTCAGCTGTGAGTTTATTACCAAGTGTCCTGTTGCCCACTTGCCTTCAGCTCTGAGTAGGACTGGGGTTGAACTTGAAAGAATTTATCTGACTTTCACTGACTACATGTCCTATGTCTGGCCCTTTGCTGTCTGTTTCCTATTTTCTTTGGCCCATTGGCCTTCAACTTGGAATATTTTATTCCATTCTGTGCCGTTGGCTACCCCCAAGCACTCCAGGCAGGAATCTCATGCAACTCTAAGGAGCAGATTCACTTCTTCCTGAGTTGAGACACTTGGAGAAATTCCTGGGATTTCTGCCTGGGCAGATATGCAAGGTCAGGGGAATGCTTTCAATGTCATTATACTAAGAAGCCAGCGACTATGAAGCAAGGCTTCAGCTGTGTTCTATTTGTCTGTTGCCAGGGAGATGCTGGCAATGAGATCCAAGTGTAGTCTGTCCTTCTTGTGGTGTGGGTTCTAGTGTCTGAAAGGTACAGGGTACTTGGTACCACTTAAAAAAAGGCAGAGTGTCTTTCTTGGTGCATTGTGCTGAGTGTTCAAAGATGCATTGAACACTCAGCACAATGCATCTTTTGGGGCTCTCCTATTTCCATGTGTTTGGTTCAGAGGATGACTTAAGATCATATGGGGCTCTATACTTTGTGTGAGAGTGACCAAGGATAGAAACTACGGAGTTGTTTTAGATGTAAATGAGCCTTCCTAAAGATTTCTCCCTCTTGCCTTTTTCATGTTAGCATCTGGTTGTTTATAACTTAGGACCCTGCCAAGAAAATACAAACCACTCTAGACCTTGCTGGGAAAGTGAATTTAACAGAGACAGGATTAAGTTCAAAGGTAAGATGGATATTAGGAGGTCTTAAAACACTACATAGAGAAAACTGAAGAAGGGAACTCAAGTGAGCCGCAGCCATGATAGAAGAAACTGAGATGGAGACAATCGGAGTCTGTCTTCCACCGGTAGCAAAGCTGGGTTCACCCTTGAGCAGCTCAGGGAGCTAATACAGCATTCAAGACAGACCCCCACGCTAAGGAGGAACCTCTGGAAGCCTTGGCTGACTCACTGATGATGACCAAAAGAGACAATAGGCTTTGGTTCCTATATTGAAGGGGTGAGATGGAGCTTAAGCAGTTGTCCGAGGCCCACACATCTGAACTGGAGTCAAGGGAACAGACTTTTTCATCTCCAGTTGTCAGAAGCTCTGAGTCTGGCCTAGGCCTTAGTTTAATGTCCCAAGGAAAGATTGGGAAAGGTACACCATTCCCATTGGGTTCTACAAAGCAGTACCCCAAGGACTCCTCCCAAAATGACCCTGGACTCTCCGAAGCTGTGCAAGTCTCACAGTCTCACATTCTCTTCTGGGTACCAAAGCAGAGATGGCATGTCACATGGTTTCTGACTCACCAGCATATCTGGCATAGACTCTTTTTGCTCATATATTTTCAACTTCCTTGTTGGGGCAGGGGTCTGTTGTGTCTTATGTCCATCAATAGTACATTAATAATAAACCTAGCTATTCCCAAGGGAGGGGGAAACTATGTAGAGATGCGACCTATAAATTGTCGAGAGCAAAAAGTCACTATCAAGCCTTTGAAGTGCAGGGACAGTTAAAAAAAAGAGGGTGTGAGGGTGTGAGGGGAGGTGCAGCAAAAGGAAGAGGAGAAATGGAAAAAGATACAGATACAGTTGCCAGTCAAGCTGTAGGTTACCTGGTCATAGCTAGGTACATGGATGGCAAAAGGAACACAGGTCAGGTCAGGCACCAGAAATCCCAGCCTTTTGCTATGAGGGTTTGCACTCACTTTGTGACCCCACAGGTGCTTAAGAGTGTCAGAGCAAAGGCTACTCTGTCACTTTCCTCTCCAAAACATCAACATCCCTCCTTAAACAGCATGACATCATCTACAGCACAAATTGTCAAGAACTCATGTTATTTGTAGTTAATGGGAAAATTCAACCAAGTCTTGAACAAATCTACCTCTGGGATTGAAAAGAATTATATCAGAGTGTCAGAGACCATCCTGTGAGAAAGTGATCCCTTCACAATCTCCTTGACAAGTCAAAGGGCCTTGTGTTAAGAGCTGGTTGCCACCCCCTTCCTCCTTATTCCCTTCCTAACACCAAGGACATGAGCTGTGCCTGAGCCCAGCTTGACACCCAAGGCTGTTGAGGAGGATAAAGGCTCCGGAGATAAGATGCAAAGTACCTGTTGCTTGGCGCCTGACTTCAGCCCCCATGTCAGCAGTTGTCCTTTCCCTTGTTCTTTGTATAACTCTCCCTCGACCCCTCCCCTATTTTCTGAGATGTATGCTTTAAAAAGAAAGCACCTCAGCTTAATAAACGAGACCTTGATAGGTTCAATCTACTTGGTCCTCCGGCTCTCTTTCTTTTCCTCCCATTTCCTTCCAGGTGTGGTCCCCCTCACACCCACGAATAACTGAATCCCACGGGTCGAAATATCAGAGAACTGGGATAAGTCTACAAATTTTTAAAATAAAAATGTGTTAAAAATCAACAGGACTTCTTTTTGAATGAACACATTTTGTGTATAAGGAAGCTCATTATATTTTCCCAATTTTCCAAAGAACTTCAAAAAAAAAAAATGAAGCTACTTTGCTATATTTACCTAGGTGTCTAATGCCAACATTAAATCTTTTTAAAAAGGAAACTGGAAAGGCCAATGCTTGTGCCTTTTCTATATATGTTTTAGCCCACTTTTAAAATGTGCATTTGGAATACACTGATTTCATCATGAATATATTTACTTTTTGAGATACCACATCCAAAAGCCCACAAAAACGAGTTTATCAGAGCTAAACGACTTTAGTTTTATCATCCAAAGTAGGATTTGTTATGTTTCCTGTGCACTTATTTATTGTGTTCAAGCCCTGAAAAAAATCTAGAAAATGGAAAGGTATGGTTTAATTAAAAGGAATTCCTTCCTCGCTGCCTCTGTTCCTCCTTCTTTCCTTCCCTTCCTCCTGTTTGATACCCAGCTGTTTGTACCTGGTGTAATCAAATCTCCTAAAAAACAATGTCAACTTGAGACATGATGCTCACTTCATTCACCTGTAGCAATGGTTCACTTACATGCTGTCTCCACCACAAACACACTATACACACAACAGCCTGGGCTTCCAATTTGACCGTGATGCTAGAGTGATTCAGCAATAGCAGCCATGAAGCTAGCCAGCAAGCAATCAGCACCATGCATCATCTAAGATTTATGAAAGAACTATTGAATTTCAGGCGGCCTGGGGAAATAGAGCATACGTTCCTTGACAAGAACAGAGTCTCCTCGGTGAGCTAGAATTAACAAAAGTGAAATCACTAAAATCCAACGCAAGACAGTCTGTTCCACCTGGGTGCTAATGATGCATGTCATACACTCATGAGGGAGGAAGCAGTCTGTTGATTTATTAAATATATGTTTGGAACTGCTGTCTACATGGTAAGATTTTTAATTTTTTTTAAGTAAAAAAAAATAAGTATATTGGCTTTCATGGCAAAAAGAGGCTTTTATTTATACTGCTTTACTGCTTTTGTTATGGTTGGAAAGACATAATTTGATCTGATTTCAATTTGACAATGGCCTTTTAAAAAAAAAACAAACTGGGGCTGGTGAGATGGCTCAGTGGGTAAGAGCAACCTACTGCTCTTCCGAAGGTCAGGAGTTCAAATCCCAGCAACCACATGGTGGCTCACAACCATCCCTATCGAGATCTGACGCCCTCTTCTGGAGTGTCTGAGGACAGCTACAGTGTACTTACAATAAATAAATAAATAAATATTTTTAAAAATTAAAAAAAAACCTTCATGTGTTTAGAGAATGCATCTGTAATTAAATGCTATTAAAGGATATAAGAGAGAAAACCACACAAATGAAGGGTAAAAGTTGGCATAGTGGAGTGAACATTCTTATCCCCTTCTTTTCTCAGTGCCTGAAAAGTTGTATCTTCTGGGGAAGGGGGACCAGGGGAAGGGAGCAGTACGAAGGAGGTCATGCTACCCATGGGTGGGTTTAATCTAGGAGGATGATAAGTTAAATAATGACTCATGATTTTGTCTCCCTCCAAAATGGACTTAACTGACTGATCCTACTTCCCTGTACTTCAACATGAACTGCACTTTCTGACTCCCACCACTGGTTCTGACAGACAGAGGATGGCAGAAGTAAAAGCTTGAATTTCTGAGACTTAGCCCAGAAAGGCAATGTGAACTCTCTGTTTTCTGTTGTTCACCACCAGCTCTGGGGAAAGTGATGACCCACTGCCATGGAGAGTCCCCTGTTGAGGAGATGATCCCCCATGGCCACCCTGGGCACCAGATGCCCTGTGTGGAAGCCATCCTGAGATGGTTTCCCAGCCTAGTTCAGCCTCTGCGCTTACAAGCCTTGTTGATGTCACATCTTCCACTTTAGACGTCACTGTGGGCTCAGTGCTTTTAACTGAACACCCATCCACTGGAGAAAGAAAAATTAAAATAAAAAAGAAAAGAGAAAGAAAATCCAATGCCAAACATCTTAAAGAGACAGTACGTTAGGACAATCCCATCAGACTTGCAGAGAGAGGACTTGTTCTAAAGGGAGTCCAAGTTACACTACATCTCATTGCATGAGAAGAGGGAAACCTATCTGTATTCACCTCTCAAAAAATGCAAAATGGGGAGAAGAGAACAAAATGTATTTTGGTTGATTCTTAATAGCAATGGAAATAAATAACATGTGCCATACAACTGACTATCAATGGTAATAAAAATGGTCACAGGAAGACTTATTATATTCAACTGCCAAGCAGCAAATCTTAACAAAACTCATTTACACACCCTCTCTACTCAAGCTGGTCTGGCCCATGGAGGTTATTTTTTTCCAGAACTAAAGCAGGATGCATGGACATTAAGAGTTTTCTCAATGATCCTTTCCATTGTGACAATCTTGGCTGAGAGTTACTGTGATGCTGTCATTGATAACAAACACCATCTGTCAAATTTATCTGTAGCTCTCACAGCTAACTTTTAAATCACAGGAATAGTGAACACAAGAAACCTCCCCAGTATCAGATCTGGGTCTATTTTTGAACAGTGTATCACCTGTGTTACAAACATAGGTTATCTTAGTATGCAGCAGCCATCACTGCCTCCATGCCATTTCTTGGTCTCTCAGATGGACTGTCATTTACGTATGGCATCTGAACAATGCCATGTCCTTTCACTTGTGTTTGTTTGAGGGCATTCCCTGATCAATCACTGGCATTTATGTGGAAGTACAATGTGTACGCACCTCTAGGAAAAAATCCTTTCAGTGAAATATAGACCCGGTTGTTCTGCTCAGTGACTTTGAACAGTTAATATTACATATTTGCTGCAGTTTCATCACCTAAAATAGAGCTTTGTTGGGTATATGGGTATAGTGATGCACATCTGTAATCTCAGCACTTAGGAGGATCAAGAATTCACAACTAACCCCAGCTACATAGCAAGTTCAAAGCCAGCACAGGCTCAAAACAAAACAGGCTAGCATGATAGCTCAGTCAGTAGAGTGTTTGCTTTGCAAACGCAAGTATCTGAGTTGGATTCTCAGAACTCATAGAAGAAGAAAAACAAAAGAAAGAGGGAGGAAGAGGGAGAGAAGGAGGAGAAGGAGGAGAAGGAGGAGGAAAAGGAAGAATAAGTACAAGAAAGGAAACAGGAGAAGAAGACAAAGGAGGAGTAAGCAGTGTCATGACTTGTAATCCCAGTACCAGAGAGGCAAAAGCAAGAGATCCCTGGAGTTCTGATCAACCACCTTAACATACTTAGCAAGGAGGGTAAGATATCTCATAAAAGCAGGATGGATAATACCTGAGTAACAGTGGCCATTGTTGTCTGACCTCCACTTTTACCTATATACATGTGTGTGTGCACCCCCAAAACATGTATGTACACACACACACACACACACACACACACACACACACACACACACCACACATACACGTATGCTAATTCAGCACTGGAATGATACTCAGTGGTTAAACATTTTTCCGGCATATGGAAGGTCCTGGATTTGACCTTCAACATCACAAAAATAACGGAGCTAATCCTGATCTCATGGGATTTTTATTTTTAATAAATAGTGTGCTGGCCAATGAGCACAAGGTATTTGCTCCATATTTACCAACATTCTTTCTTATCAAAGTCCACACTTACATCCTTCTCTAAAACCTGAAAACCTTTACTTCTACACATCTCAAGGCCCCTGTCACCCCCAGCCTATAACTCAGCATTATTACATCCTTCTTTCATCTCTGGGCCATTCCCAATTTTTGGATGAGGTAGTGTGTGCGTTGGTCCATGATAACTATTGGCAGAGGCGTTTGATGCTGAATAAATTCCAGCCATAAATAATAATATTATCTCTCACATGGAGAAGCCACAAAACCTCACAAAATCCCTGTGCCGAATAAAACTTTGCTGATTTATTGTAGGAAATATACCAAATATGAAATTCAGTTTTAACTGGGAGAAATAAAAAATGAAAATACTGAGTTGGATGGTGCCTTGATCCAACTATTTGAAGAATCATAGAATTAGAGGAATTGTCAATGAAGTCAGAAGTTAACACATTTTATTGATTCTTTCTGAGTAAATTAAAAAGATCTCATCCCGAGTAAATAACTCATTTCAAATAAAGAAAGAAACTCATGGTTGACCTGGTTATATTCTGTTTTCAATTCAAGATACCAGTGTGGATATGAACATTTCAACAACTGGAGTAAGAAACAGAACGGATACATTGACTATTCAGGAAATCTATTTTGGTCACCCTAGTTGGTTACCCAAGAGGCCAAGAAGTTCAGAAAAGCCAGTACATGACTGTGGCATTAAAGGGACGCAAGGAAGAAGGTAAAGCTTGATCCTGATAAAAAGAGCCCACACCCAAGGGCAGTACAGGGTGTAATGAGAGGAACTAAGCAAGCAAGAAAATGTTGGTCCACAGACAAACCGTTTTCTTTGACTATAGTAAGGTAAGGGAAAGCAGATGAGAAACCAGGCTTTATAACAAAAGCATGCTGCTGGGCAGAATGGAGGCCATCAGTCAGCATTGATGTGTGTGAAGGAAACTTCAGCTGGTCTCTCTGAGTCCTCCCATTCTTAGGCTCCTCTTTGTGTTACAATCTAACTGAGAAGAGAGCCGGCAGACTACGATTCCCTGTAAATTGAGTCAGACAGTCTGAGATGAAGTGAGACAAAGGGTCAAGGAAGAGACAGAGAGAAAGACGGCCAGAATGAGCAAAAGTAGTCCCTGAGTTACTAAGGGGAGCTGTGGAAAGCCATCCCTCATTGCTTAGACCAAGTCTCTGTCCTTCATTTTCTAGTACTCTCTACAAGCTAAGAATGTTTGGCCAGTTCTCAAAGGAAGGAGATAAGCAAAGGTACTATGCCAAAGTAGTATTTTTAAAACTGAGGTGATAAAATCCAAGATCTCCTGTGATGCTTAGTGTGTGAATTTGACACAACCTTGGGAAGAGAGTCTCAGTGAGGGACTGTTTAGAGAAGTTTGGTCTACGGACATTTCTATAGAAGTCTGTGTTGACTGCCTTAATTGATGTGGGAAGACTCAGTCTCAAAATGGTCTGTATCTGTCCCCTGATTTGGGTTCTTGACTATATAAGAGTATAGAAAAATAGCTGAGTACCGTGTGTGTGTGTGTGTGTGTGTGTGTGTGTGTGTGTGTGTGTGTGTGTGTGTGCATTGATTTCTCCCTGCCCTTGACTGCAGATGTGGAGTGACTAGCTGTTTTAACTTCCCATTGCTTTGACATCCCTGCTGTGATGGACTGTCACCTGCAAGTGTGAGTTAAGATAAAAACCCTTTCTCTGGGGTTCTTACTCTGGGAAAGTACTAAATTACTCTTGTAAGAAAGTATTTTATCACATCAACATAAATGAAACTAAATCACGCCCACCCACGCTCAACGAGTCACTTGCCTGTTCCTGAAAGTGCTGGGATTAAAGTTGTGGGCCAACATGCCCCACTCACTTACGTATATTTCTATATATTTTACTCTACAGCATGTTTTTTTTTAAGAAGCTTGAACAACTACAACAGAGAAACCAAATGGAGGACTTCTGATGAAACACTGGCCAATGGAAGGAGGCTGTGTGTCTTCAGCCTCAGCAGGGAGAGAGCTTCATTTGAAGCCTGTGCTAGAGACTATCCGTCAGCCATGTTTCTTTTACTCTTGCTTTCACAGTTATTATACTGATGAGTAACAGTATGTATTTTTCCTCATTATGAAACAGTGCTCTCTTAAGATGGACTTATATAATTATAGATAATTATAATAATCATGATAATTATAATTGATACAATGAAAAAAAAAACCAAAACCTCCTGTTTCTTACTACTGGTGCTGCCATTGGCTGACTTTGAGCCTTGTTTGGCCTCAGTACCTTCATGTGCTTCCTTTTATATAAAACTGGAGGGCCAGGAGAGCAGATGGCTAAGGGCTTCAATTTAAATTCAATTGCACACACACACAATGGAGTCATGCCATGGAAATTCATATACTCAACGGTTGTCAAGCTACCATTTGAGAACTCCTGGGTGATTTTCCTCTGATCTAATCACTCAGTTAATCTTGCAGTATAGGAAAGACTCCATTTGGCGAGAGCAGAGTACAGATTTCCATAAAGAGCAAAGTCAACTGTCGCTTGCTGAGAGTGGCTTGGGTGCTGGCTCTAAGTTCTGTGAGTCACAGTTTCTCTAGCAGCAACACCCTTGAAGAGTGCCCTGTTGGCAGAAGGACATTCCCTTGGATGGCCAGATCTTTGGTGCATTGGAAGGGCATTAAGCCCTTCTTTCTGACTTTGTGCTTTGCATGATAATCACAACCAGACCATAATCAATGTGACAGCCATGGAGGAAATGAAGTTAAAAGCACTGTGCACTGCCAATCACAACGCGCTGACTCTCATGCCCAGCACTCTAGCTGTCAGCTAATGTCAGAGGCACATGAAACTGGAAGTAAATGTACCACGTGTTCAGGGGTTGCTTTATTTCTGCACTAGGGTGATCAGTGTGGGGTTTATGCACAGGAGAGGATTAGCCTGAACCTTGCACTAAGAAGATGCATAACCCAAGGGGAAGAGGATTTCTTTGAAAGGTAGAAAAACAAATTAAATGTATGAAAATGAAGAAGCAGAAACACACCTATTCAGTGATCATGTGATTTTTTGTTTTTAAGTTCATTTATATGATACTACCTACACCCCTGTAAGTAAGACTCAGAGAATATCACAGAAAAGCCTGAGAACTGAGACAACCATTGCACAACAGACTTCTCTGGACATGACAGGGATGCTGCACCCATGAACTCTCAGCAATATGGTTGCCTGCGTAAGATCGTACCAGCCAATATACCGATACGGATGAGGAGAAAGTTGACAAGGCTCTACCGCTAAAGGAGGAACTACAGGAAGTAAATGACTGCCACTCATGAACCCCGTGACAGGTGCCACAATCCTACATTGTCAGCCCTCCACAGAGGTCCACATGGGCAATGTAACTGGACTCGGTAAGTTGCATATGTCTGTATACACAAAGAAAAGTAATTGTAGACAAGTTTGTGAATCTGAGGGGGCATAACAGAGGGACAAGGGAGGTATGGAAAAGACAGAAACTGTGCACTCACATAGACAGTTATCAATTACATAAAAGCCTCTGAGACATGAGGTAGGCTTCTGGCCCTACTCAGTCACACAGTAGATATACTCTGATAAACAGGTATGTTGCTTAGTTGTCTCAGTCTCAGAACATATAAGAAATTTAGTCAAAAGGGCAGAGTTAATTTTATTCTTTATTTCAGAGTCTGTCACTGTATAAGCTCCATGGTCACACTCTGATTCACTGTCCCCTTCCCTGGAGATAGCCTGTGAGAAAAGTAGTCCCGCTTACCTCGTTCTCCTGGGGTCCCCGGAACTCCTGCATTTCCTGGGAAGCCTGGGGTACCTGGGGGTCCTTGTTCTCCAGGGGTTCCAGGTGAACCTGGTCTCCCGGGCTCCCCAGGAGGGCCCTGGATGGTCCGGATAGATGAGGACTGGCTGGGGATCTGGTTGAGGATGGCTGTGTACCTGGCCATGTGACCTGAGCAACAAGAGATGAATGAACTGTCACACAGTTAAAGGGGAAATTGGAGTGCAGTACTGCGAACCTCCCAATAGCTCTGTCAGATGTCCACTGAGGACAGGCACGCCCTTCTGAGATAGGCTCATCTGTGTGTGTAACTTAGTGTTTTTGCATTTTCTCCAGGATGATGTTAATGGCCAGGCTACGTTCAAGTCACATCTCATGTGTTTGGAATTCCACAGTTCATGTGAGCGTCGCAATAAACACTACTGAACAGAAGTCATACATTTTACACTCACCCTAACATTTACCTGACCCCTGACCCCTCACCCTGATGCCTTTCCCTGCAGCAATTTCCCTCCACATGTCTTAGTTGTCTTTGTTCCAAACCACGAAGCCCGCTCCACCCTTCTGCTCTCCAATCCCCAGGCAAGGCCTGTCTCCACTCAACTCTGGTTGCCAAGATGGGTTTTCAGGAACCTTTGCCTGTGTCCCAGCTACAGCTGCCCCTGTCCTAGGCTTGAAAAATAATAATAATGAAATCCTGTTGCTCTCTCATAACCTCTTAACTCAGTTTGGAAGAACACATTTTAACAATGATAAATAATGTCCTAATAGCATGATACTTCATTTTCCAACATCTTTGAAGGTGACATTTCCCCTACAGGTGACCGCTATTCATCTCCATTTATTATTTTGGTGTGTAGGGTCACCCACTCTTTTGTGGATTTGGGGGGCTGTTTCTGAGATGGGGGGGGTTGTGTCTCAGGATTACAGGCATGCCATTGCTAAGTCTGCTCTGCGTGGTGCTAGGGACTGAACCTAAGACCAGCAATCTACCAACTGAGCTGCCTCCTCAGATACATTTATTTCCTTTTAAATACTTAAATCTAAATGAAAGTATTAATCATATTTTACATGTATTTAGTATATGTAAATACGTCCAATGCATTCTTTCCTTAAACAGTGAACTATGAGCGTGATGGGGAGACCATCTCCTGATTCAATCAGCAGGCACGTCCTCCGCTGTTTGGGCAGGTGAGGCATCTGTCTTTTTCACTTCCTTCTTTGACAGGAGCTGTCGTTCATCACTTCCTCAGCTGTCATCACTCCCCTCCCCTTCCCCCCCCCCCCGTTTCCTATATACCGCTTCTTAGCATAATTCCTGTGATCAACTACGAATGAAAACCCAGCTGACTGGGGTTATGTGGAAGGATTTGCACACCCAGAAAGCGGTTCAGGGTGGGAGTTTATGTAACACAGAGCACTGTTTAAGGAGACAGCCAAGGTGCAACAGAGGCCGCCATTTCCTCCTGTGACTGACAGGCCCTCTCTACTGCACGGATTCCTTTCAGACCTTGTCTCACTTCTGACCTCTCCACTCCTAGAAGTCACTTGTCAGAGTCTGAGAATTTCGAAGGGAGAAAACTCTTGTACTGGGCCCTCAGCTTTTAGAGCATGTATTAAATAGTCACATGTTATCCAAGGCTTTGGTTCTATAGTAAAATAAGGCAACAGATACTGTGGATCAATCTTCCTGCTGTGTGTAGGGAGTCTTGGGAGGATTCAGCCCACTGCAATTTCATCCAAGTTTAATCTTCTACTCATTTGCATTGCCCATTTGAGATAAGAAACCTCTGAGACAGTGCAAAGCATATGTGAGCTTTGGGTATATCCTTCTTTAAAAGTGCCTGAAGTCCAATGTCCCTTGTAGAATTTATTGCTTTTGAAGATCTTATTTTGTCACTAATTATAACTATTTTGTTTAATTGGTAAATTTTCTCTTACTGTGAGCACCATAGAATTAGATAGAGACACAGCCCACAGAGGAAGACAACTATGTTTGATGATGGTAGCTTTGTCCTCCTTCTGCTCGTGGAAGGATCTGGGTTTATCCCAAAGGAACAGGTGGAATTCGGGATCTTGCCAACAGACCTTCTTGGCACTTGCTGGGCTCTACTGGCCCGAATCCCAAACTTCTCTGGGTTAAAGTAAATACAACCCAGAGGGAGATAAGGAAACTACTTAGAAAATATCATCCCTGGGGGAGGAGGTTGCTATCAGTGTGGGGAGGGGGTGGGCATTGGAGTTCAGCTAGAGTTGGGTGGGTTAGAGAGGAATTGTTGTTTTTACTTGGCCTCAAACAGTCTGGAACTAAACATATTCATGGCAAAGAGAAGGGCCCACCCTAAGTAACCTTGTGGTTAGATTTTTGAGGCAAATATATATATATAATAAATAGGCATGTATACAAAATGGGTGAGCACAGGAATCTGTTGTTGAAATAAGTGCTGTTTAAACATTCGGGTTTGAAAATAAAGAAATGAAATAAGGTTGCAGCAAGAGTGTTCTGGTATGACTTTGGGTATGATGCCCAACTGTCATATCAGATGTCATAATAACCCTATGTGTATGGATGGGTGTGTGTGTGTTGGCATATAGCCTAAGGAATCAAAGGAAGGGCCTTGGGCTAACCAAATGCAATGGCTATAGACTGGATAAGAAAGGAAATGTGATTAATCCGTGAGCCAGTAGAAACAAGCACCAAGGTCATCTTGATTCTGAGCGGGTCTGGTAGTCTTCAAGTGCTTAACATTTGAGAAAGAACCCATCCATTTGATGGGGGGTGGGGGGGGAGGAGAAAAGGAAGATCACAGCAGCTAATTAAATTTGCATATGCAAATCAATGCTTCTTGAACTGAGGAAATGGGAGTCTGGCTCCTGTGCCATCCTTGTACAGCTCTGGGGCAATCTATTAGGCTGGTCGGTGGTTCAGAGAGGGGATTTGTAAAGCGATGTGTACACAGCAATCCAGAGCATTGACGGGGTCTTCCTTGGCCTCTCTAGTCCTGGGATGGGAAACATACTTTGGACAGGAATGAGACAGGACATGGGTGACCAGGGTTGCACTTACTCTGAATGAGCTGCTCGCATACTTGACGTGCCACCGCCCTCACCATGGCTTGAGACTGCAGGTCTCCCTGGATGGGAAGGAAGTATATTCCTCAAGCATGGCCACTGCACAGCCATACAGCGGGGACATAGCTGGCCTGACCCATTGTTCCCACCTAGACTCTAGGCTCCTAGCAACAGGGAGGGCTAACCACTGTGGTTAATGCAGGAGACAATTTGTATCCCGGATTGATGGTTCCTGAAAGTCTTTGTTTATTAGATTAATGAGCTCAAATAAACACTGTTGGTCCCAGATTCTAAAAAAAATTAACAATATCTAAACATACTCATACATATTTAATACCTTCCCAAGTGATGGTTCATTTAATACTAATAACAACCCATAGGGAAACTGTTAAGCCCATGTTATAGCTAATCAGCTTTAAACACATTGCCTAAGTGGTCACAGCAATAACCTGTTGAACCCAAGACCAGCAATGCCAAGACCACGACTACATTAGAAGCCTCACAACATCTACAGAGACTCAGTGGGCACCAGAATTAAGGTGAGTTCAATTTCAAGGTCTTTCTTTGATTCTATCCAACCGCCGTCTTGCTTCTTGCCAATACTATGTCTTCAGGAAAACGAGAGTCCTGGCTGGAATTAGTATAAAGCCATCCACATCCATTATGACAGTCTTCCACATCTATTATGTTATTTCCATCTCAGCTCCAGTTTATGAGCTTAAGGAATTCCTTACGGAATGGAGCTCAAGGTCAAGGAGCCAGATGAGAGCAGCTATACAACTGAAAATCCTCTCCTGGCCTCCAACCCACCCAGATGTTTCCCCCTGTGAAATTCATGTGCTTTTAAATGAAAGACTACTGGAGCAGCAGTGATTACCACAGGTGGCAGTGACCGTTCCTCCTGAGGCTTGGGCAAGGGCTATGTGCAGCCACCTATAGCCAGAAGCTCCTTTAAACGACTTACCCGTTCACCTCGCTCTCCCTTCGCTCCAGGGACACCCTGTAAGAGTGAAGAATACATTTCAAG